>NW_027167721.1:0-179828 GCF_040954835.1 Lepisosteus oculatus
TAACAGCAAGGCTCAGAAGAGCCCACACACTCAGCCCTTAACCCCAGTGTACAGAAAATGCCAAAACGTGTTTTTCAGCAGAAATAAACATGTTTCTGCAAGTTTGGTCAACCCCATGTAAGTTATGGGGCAGTAACATCACATTTTCAAAACGTGTTTTTCAGCCCGAAATAAACGCGTTTTTTCAGACAACTGAATCTCCTTGTAACAGCAAGGCTCAGAAGTGCCCACACACTCAGCCCTTAACCCCAGTGTGCAGAAAGGGTCAAAATGTGTTTTTCAGCAGAAATAAACATGTTTCTGCAAGTTTGGTCAACCCCATGTAAGTTATGGGGTAGTAACATCACACTTTTCAAAACGTGTTTTTCAGCCCGAAATAAGCGCGTTTTTTCAGACAACTGAATCTCCTTGTAACAGCAAGGCTCAGAAGAGCCCACACACTCAGCCCTTAACCCCAGTGTACAGAAAGTGCCAAAACGTGTTTTTTCAGCAGAAATAAACATGTTTCTGCAAGTTTGGTCAACCCCATGTAAGTTATGGGGCAGTAACATCACATTTTCAAAACGTGTTTTTCAGCCCGAAATAAACGCGTTTTTTCAGACAACTGAATCTCCTTGTAACAGCAAGGCTCAGAAGTGCCCACACACTCAGCCCTTAACCCCAGTGTGCAGAAAGGGTCAAAATGTGTTTTTCAGCAGAAATAAACATGTTTCTGCAAGTTTGGTCAACCCCATGTAAGTTATGGGGTAGTAACATCACACTTTTCAAAACGTGTTTTTCAGCCCGAAATAAGCGCGTTTTTTCAGACAACTGAATCTCCTTGTAACAGCAAGGCTCAGAAGAGCCCACACACTCAGCCCTTAACCCCAGTGTGCAGAAAGTGTCAAAACGTGTTTTTCAGCAGAAATAAACATGTTTCTGCAAGTTTGGTCAACCCCATGTAAGTTATGGGGTAGTAACATCACACTTTTCAAAACGTGTTTTTCAGCCCGAAATAAACGCGTTTTTTCAGACAACTGAATCTCCTTGTAACAGCAAGGCTCAGAAGAGCCCACACACTCAGCCCTTAACCCCAGTGTACAGAAAGTGTCAAAACGTGTTTTTCAGCAGAAATAAACATGTTTCTGCAAGTTTGGTCAACCCCATGTAAGTTATGGGGCAGTAACATCACATTTTCAAAACGTGTTTTTCAGCCCGAAATAAACGCGTTTTTTCAGACAACTGAATCTCCTTGTAACAGCAAGGCTCAGAAGTGCCCACACACTCAGCCCTTAACCCCAGTGTGCAGAAAGGGTCAAAATGTGTTTTTCAGCAGAAATAAACATGTTTCTGCAAGTTTGGTCAACCCCATGTAAGTTATGGGGCATTAACATCACACTTTTCAAAACGTGTTTTTCAGCCCGAAATAAGCGCGTTTTTTCAGACAACTGAATCTCCTTGTAACAGCAAGGCTCAGAAGAGCCCACACACTCAGCCCTTAACCCCAGTGTGCAGAAAGGGTCAAAATGTGTTTTTCAGCAGAAATAAACATGTTTCTGCAAGTTTGGTCAACCCCATGTAAGTTATGGGGCATTAACATCACACTTTTCAAAACGTGTTTTTCAGCCCGAAATAAGCGCGTTTTTTCAGACAACTGAATCTCCTTGTAACAGCAAGGCTCAGAAGAGCCCACACACTCAGCCCTTAACCCCAGTGTGCAGAAAGTGTCAAAACGTGTTTTTCAGCAGAAATAAACATGTTTCTGCAAGTTTGGTCAACCCCATGTAAGTTATGGGGCAGTAACATCACACTTTTCAAAACGTGTTTTTCAGCCCGAAATAAACGCGTTTTTCAGACAACTGAATCTCCTTGTAACAGCAAGGCTCAGAAGAGCCCACACACTCAGCCCTTAACCCCAGTGTACAGAAAGTGTCAAAACGTGTTTTTCAGCAGAAATAAACATGTTTCTGCAAGTTTGGTCAACCCCATGTAAGTTATGGGGCAGTAACATCACTCTTTTCAAAACGTGTTTTTCAGCCCGAAATAAGCGCGTTTTTTCAGACAACTGAATCTCCTTGTAACAGCAAGGCTCAGAAGAGCCCACACACTCAGCCCTTAACCCCAGTGTACAGAAAGTGTCAAAACGTGTTTTTCAGCAGAAATAAACATGTTTCTGCAAGTTTGGTCAACCCCATGTAAGTTATGGGGCAGTAACATTACACTTTTCAAAACGTGTTTTTCAGCCCGAAATAAACGCGTTTTTCAGACAACTGAATCTCCTTGTAACAGCAAGGCTCAGAAGAGCCCACACACTCAGCCCTTAACCCCAGTGTACAGAAAGTGCCAAAACGTGTTTTTCAGCAGAAATAAACATGTTTCTGCAAGTTTGGTCAACCCCATGTAAGTTATGGGGCAGTAACATCACATTTTCAAAACGTGTTTTTCAGCCCGAAATAAACGCGTTTTTTCAGACAACTGAATCTCCTTGTAACAGCAAGGCTCAGAAGTGCCCACACACTCAGCCCTTAACCCCAGTGTGCAGAAAGGGTCAAAATGTGTTTTTCAGCAGAAATAAACATGTTTCTGCAAGTTTGGTCAACCCCATGTAAGTTATGGGGCATTAACATCACACTTTTCAAAACGTGTTTTTCAGCCCGAAATAAGCGCGTTTTTTCAGACAACTGAATCTCCTTGTAACAGCAAGGCTCAGAAGAGCCCACACACTCAGCCCTTAACCCCAGTGTACAGAAAGTGTCAAAACGTGTTTTTCAGCAGAAATAAACATGTTTCTGCAAGTTTGGTCAACCCCATGTAAGTTATGGGGCAGTAACATCACACTTTTCAAAACGTGTTTTTCAGCCCGAAATAAGCGCGTTTTTTCAGACAACTGAATCTCCTTGTAACAGCAAGGCTCAGAAGAGCCCACACACTCAGCCCTTAACCCCAGTGTACAGAAAGTGTCAAAACGTGTTTTTCAGCAGAAATAAACATGTTTCTGCAAGTTTGGTCAACCCCATGTAAGTTATGGGGCAGTAACATCACACTTTTCAAAACGTGTTTTTCAGCCCGAAATAAACGCGTTTTTCAGACAACTGAATCTCCTTGTAACAGCAAGGCTCAGAAGTGCCCACAAACTCAGCCCTTAACCGCAGTGTGCAGAAAGGGTCAAAATGTGTTTTTCAGCAGAAATAAACATGTTTCTGCAAGTTTGGTCAACCCCATGTAAGTTATGGGGCAGTAACATCACACTTTTCAAAACGTGTTTTTCAGCCCGAAATAAACGCGTTTTTTCAGACAACTGAATCTCCTTGTAACAGCAAGGCTCAGAAGAGCCCACACACTCAGCCCTTAACCCCAGTGTGCAGAAAGTGTCAAAACGTGTTTTTCAGCAGAAATAAACATGTTTCTGCAAGTTTGGTCAACCCCATGTAAGTTATGGGGTAGTAACATCACACTTTTCAAAACGTGTTTTTCAGCCCGAAATAAACGCGTTTTTTCAGACAACTGAATCTCCTTGTAACAGCAAGGCTCAGAAGTGCCCACACACTCAGCCCTTAACCCCAGTTGCAGAAAGGGTCAAAATGTGTTTTTCAGCAGAAATAAACATGTTTCTGCAAGTTTGGTCAACCCCATGTAAGTTATGGGGTAGTAACATCACACTTTTCAAAACGTGTTTTTCAGCCCGAAATAAGCGCGTTTTTTCAGACAACTGAATCTCCTTGTAACAGCAAGGCTCAGAAGAGCCCACACACTCAGCCCTTAACCCCAGTGTGCAGAAAGTGTCAAAACGTGTTTTTCAGCAGAAATAAACATGTTTCTGCAAGTTTGGTCAACCCCATGTAAGTTATGGGGTAGTAACATCACACTTTTCAAAACGTGTTTTTCAGCCCGAAATAAACGCGTTTTTTCAGACAACTGAATCTCCTTGTAACAGCAAGGCTCAGAAGAGCCCACACACTCAGCCCTTAACCCCAGTGTGCAGAAAGGGTCAAAATGTGTTTTTCAGCAGAAATAAACATGTTTCTGCAAGTTTGGTCAACCCCATGTAAGTTATGGGGTAGTAACATCACACTTTTCAAAACGTGTTTTTCAGCCCGAAATAAGCGCGTTTTTTCAGACAACTGAATCTCCTTGTAACAGCAAGGCTCAGAAGAGCCCACACACTCAGCCCTTAACCCCAGTGTGCAGAAAGTGTCAAAACGTGTTTTTCAGCAGAAATAAACATGTTTCTGCAAGTTTGGTCAACCCCATGTAAGTTATGGGGTAGTAACATCACACTTTTCAAAACGTGTTTTTCAGCCCGAAATAAACGCGTTTTTTCAGACAACTGAATCTCCTTGTAACAGCAAGGCTCAGAAGAGCCCACACACTCAGCCCTTAACCCCAGTGTACAGAAAGTGTCAAAACGTGTTTTTCAGCAGAAATAAACATGTTTCTGCAAGTTTGGTCAACCCCATGTAAGTTATGGGGCAGTAACATTACAATTTTCAAAACGTGTTTTTTAGCCCGAAATAAACGCGTTTTTTCAGACAACTGAATCTCCTTGTAACAGCAAGGCTCAGAAGAGCCCACACACTCAGCCCTTAACCCCAGTGTACAGAAAATGCCAAAACGTGTTTTTCAGCAGAAATAAACATGTTTCTGCAAGTTTGGTCAACCCCATGTAAGTTATGGGGCAGTAACATCACATTTTCAAAACGTGTTTTTCAGCCCGAAATAAACGCGTTTTTTCAGACAACTGAATCTCCTTGTAACAGCAAGGCTCAGAAGTGCCCACACACTCAGCCCTTAACCCCAGTGTGCAGAAAGGGTCAAAATGTGTTTTTCAGCAGAAATAAACATGTTTCTGCAAGTTTGGTCAACCCCATGTAAGTTATGGGGTAGTAACATCACACTTTTCAAAACGTGTTTTTCAGCCCGAAATAAGCGCGTTTTTTCAGACAACTGAATCTCCTTGTAACAGCAAGGCTCAGAAGAGCCCACACACTCAGCCCTTAACCCCAGTGTACAGAAAGTGCCAAAACGTGTTTTTCAGCAGAAATAAACATGTTTCTGCAAGTTTGGTCAACCCCATGTAAGTTATGGGGCAGTAACATCACATTTTCAAAACGTGTTTTTCAGCCCGAAATAAACGCGTTTTTTCAGACAACTGAATCTCCTTGTAACAGCAAGGCTCAGAAGTGCCCACACACTCAGCCCTTAACCCCAGTGTGCAGAAAGGGTCAAAATGTGTTTTTCAGCAGAAATAAACATGTTTCTGCAAGTTTGGTCAACCCCATGTAAGTTATGGGGTAGTAACATCACACTTTTCAAAACGTGTTTTTCAGCCCGAAATAAGCGCGTTTTTTCAGACAACTGAATCTCCTTGTAACAGCAAGGCTCAGAAGAGCCCACACACTCAGCCCTTAACCCCAGTGTGCAGAAAGTGTCAAAACGTGTTTTTCAGCAGAAATAAACATGTTTCTGCAAGTTTGGTCAACCCCATGTAAGTTATGGGGTAGTAACATCACACTTTTCAAAACGTGTTTTTCAGCCCGAAATAAACGCGTTTTTTCAGACAACTGAATCTCCTTGTAACAGCAAGGCTCAGAAGAGCCCACACACTCAGCCCTTAACCCCAGTGTACAGAAAGTGTCAAAACGTGTTTTTCAGCAGAAATAAACATGTTTCTGCAAGTTTGGTCAACCCCATGTAAGTTATGGGGCAGTAACATCACATTTTCAAAACGTGTTTTTCAGCCCGAAATAAACGCGTTTTTTCAGACAACTGAATCTCCTTGTAACAGCAAGGCTCAGAAGTGCCCACACACTCAGCCCTTAACCCCAGTGTGCAGAAAGGGTCAAAATGTGTTTTTCAGCAGAAATAAACATGTTTCTGCAAGTTTGGTCAACCCCATGTAAGTTATGGGGCATTAACATCACACTTTTCAAAACGTGTTTTTCAGCCCGAAATAAGCGCGTTTTTTCAGACAACTGAATCTCCTTGTAACAGCAAGGCTCAGAAGAGCCCACACACTCAGCCCTTAACCCCAGTGTGCAGAAAGGGTCAAAATGTGTTTTTCAGCAGAAATAAACATGTTTCTGCAAGTTTGGTCAACCCCATGTAAGTTATGGGGCATTAACATCACACTTTTCAAAACGTGTTTTTCAGCCCGAAATAAGCGCGTTTTTTCAGACAACTGAATCTCCTTGTAACAGCAAGGCTCAGAAGAGCCCACACACTCAGCCCTTAACCCCAGTGTGCAGAAAGTGTCAAAACGTGTTTTTCAGCAGAAATAAACATGTTTCTGCAAGTTTGGTCAACCCCATGTAAGTTATGGGGCAGTAACATCACACTTTTCAAAACGTGTTTTTCAGCCCGAAATAAACGCGTTTTTTCAGACAACTGAATCTCCTTGTAACAGCAAGGCTCAGAAGAGCCCACACACTCAGCCCTTAACCCCAGTGTACAGAAAGTGTCAAAACGTGTTTTTCAGCAGAAATAAACATGTTTCTGCAAGTTTGGTCAACCCCATGTAAGTTATGGGGCAGTAACATCACTCTTTTCAAAACGTGTTTTTCAGCCCGAAATAAGCGCGTTTTTTCAGACAACTGAATCTCCTTGTAACAGCAAGGCTCAGAAGAGCCCACACACTCAGCCCTTAACCCCAGTGTACAGAAAGTGTCAAAACGTGTTTTTCAGCAGAAATAAACATGTTTCTGCAAGTTTGGTCAACCCCATGTAAGTTATGGGGCAGTAACATTACACTTTTCAAAACGTGTTTTTCAGCCCGAAATAAACGCGTTTTTTCAGACAACTGAATCTCCTTGTAACAGCAAGGCTCAGAAGAGCCCACACACTCAGCCCTTAACCCCAGTGTACAGAAAGTGCCAAAACGTGTTTTTCAGCAGAAATAAACATGTTTCTGCAAGTTTGGTCAACCCCATGTAAGTTATGGGGCAGTAACATCACATTTTCAAAACGTGTTTTTCAGCCCGAAATAAACGCGTTTTTTCAGACAACTGAATCTCCTTGTAACAGCAAGGCTCAGAAGTGCCCACACACTCAGCCCTTAACCCCAGTGTGCAGAAAGGGTCAAAATGTGTTTTTCAGCAGAAATAAACATGTTTCTGCAAGTTTGGTCAACCCCATGTAAGTTATGGGGCATTAACATCACACTTTTCAAAACGTGTTTTTCAGCCCGAAATAAGCGCGTTTTTTCAGACAACTGAATCTCCTTGTAACAGCAAGGCTCAGAAGAGCCCACACACTCAGCCCTTAACCCCAGTGTACAGAAAGTGTCAAAACGTGTTTTTCAGCAGAAATAAACATGTTTCTGCAAGTTTGGTCAACCCCATGTAAGTTATGGGGCAGTAACATCACACTTTTCAAAACGTGTTTTTCAGCCCGAAATAAGCGCGTTTTTTCAGACAACTGAATCTCCTTGTAACAGCAAGGCTCAGAAGAGCCCACACACTCAGCCCTTAACCCCAGTGTACAGAAAGTGTCAAAACGTGTTTTTCAGCAGAAATAAACATGTTTCTGCAAGTTTGGTCAACCCCATGTAAGTTATGGGGCAGTAACATCACACTTTTCAAAACGTGTTTTTCAGCCCGAAATAAACGCGTTTTTTCAGACAACTGAATCTCCTTGTAACAGCAAGGCTCAGAAGTGCCCACAAACTCAGCCCTTAACCGCAGTGTGCAGAAAGGGTCAAAATGTGTTTTTCAGCAGAAATAAACATGTTTCTGCAAGTTTGGTCAACCCCATGTAAGTTATGGGGCAGTAACATCACACTTTTCAAAACGTGTTTTTCAGCCCGAAATAAACGCGTTTTTTCAGACAACTGAATCTCCTTGTAACAGCAAGGCTCAGAAGAGCCCACACACTCAGCCCTTAACCCCAGTGTGCAGAAAGTGTCAAAACGTGTTTTTCAGCAGAAATAAACATGTTTCTGCAAGTTTGGTCAACCCCATGTAAGTTATGGGGTAGTAACATCACACTTTTCAAAACGTGTTTTTCAGCCCGAAATAAACGCGTTTTTTCAGACAACTGAATCTCCTTGTAACAGCAAGGCTCAGAAGTGCCCACACACTCAGCCCTTAACCCCAGTGTGCAGAAAGGGTCAAAATGTGTTTTTCAGCAGAAATAAACATGTTTCTGCAAGTTTGGTCAACCCCATGTAAGTTATGGGGTAGTAACATCACACTTTTCAAAACGTGTTTTTCAGCCCGAAATAAGCGCGTTTTTTCAGACAACTGAATCTCCTTGTAACAGCAAGGCTCAGAAGAGCCCACACACTCAGCCCTTAACCCCAGTGTGCAGAAAGTGTCAAAACGTGTTTTTCAGCAGAAATAAACATGTTTCTGCAAGTTTGGTCAACCCCATGTAAGTTATGGGGTAGTAACATCACACTTTTCAAAACGTGTTTTTCAGCCCGAAATAAACGCGTTTTTTCAGACAACTGAATCTCCTTGTAACAGCAAGGCTCAGAAGAGCCCACACACTCAGCCCTTAACCCCAGTGTACAGAAAGTGTCAAAACGTGTTTTTCAGCAGAAATAAACATGTTTCTGCAAGTTTGGTCAACCCCATGTAAGTTATGGGGCAGTAACATTACAATTTTCAAAACGTGTTTTTCAGCCCGAAATAAACGCGTTTTTTCAGACAACTGAATCTCCTTGTAACAGCAAGGCTCAGAAGAGCCCACACACTCAGCCCTTAACCCCAGTGTGCAGAAAGGGTCAAAATGTGTTTTTCAGCAGAAATAAACATGTTTCTGCAAGTTTGGTCAACCCCATGTAAGTTATGGGGTAGTAACATCACACTTTTCAAAACGTGTTTTTCAGCCCGAAATAAGCGCGTTTTTTCAGACAACTGAATCTCCTTGTAACAGCAAGGCTCAGAAGAGCCCACACACTCAGCCCTTAACCCCAGTGTACAGAAAGTGCCAAAACGTGTTTTTCAGCAGAAATAAACATGTTTCTGCAAGTTTGGTCAACCCCATGTAAGTTATGGGGCAGTAACATCACATTTTCAAAACGTGTTTTTCAGCCCGAAATAAACGCGTTTTTTCAGACAACTGAATCTCCTTGTAACAGCAAGGCTCAGAAGTGCCCACACACTCAGCCCTTAACCCCAGTGTGCAGAAAGTGTCAAAACGTGTTTTTCAGCAGAAATAAACATGTTTCTGCAAGTTTGGTCAACCCCATGTTAGTTATGGGGCAGTAACATCACTCTTTTCAAAACGTGTTTTTCAGCCCGAAATAAGCGCGTTTTTTCAGACAACTGAATCTCCTTGTAACAGCAAGGCTCAGAAGAGCCCACACACTCAGCCCTTAACCCCAGTGTACAGAAAGTGTCAAAACGTGTTTTTCAGCAGAAATAAACATGTTTCTGCAAGTTTGGTCAACCCCATGTAAGTTATGGGGCAGTAACATTACACTTTTCAAAACGTGTTTTTCAGCCCGAAATAAACGCGTTTTTTCAGACAACTGAATCTCCTTGTAACAGCAAGGCTCAGAAGAGCCCACACACTCAGCCCTTAACCCCAGTGTACAGAAAGTGTCAAAACGTGTTTTTCAGGAGAAATAAACATGTTTCTGCAAGTTTGGTCAACCCCATGTAAGTTATGGGGCAGTAACATCACACTTTTCAAAACGTGTTTTTCAGCCCGAAATAAACGCGTTTTTTCAGACAACTGAATCTCCTTGTAACAGCAAGGCTCAGAAGTGCCCACAAACTCAGCCCTTAACCCCAGTGTGCAGAAAGGGTCAAAATGTGTTTTTCAGCAGAAATAAACATGTTTCTGCAAGTTTGGTCAACCCCATGTAAGTTATGGGGCAGTAACATCACACTTTTCAAAACGTGTTTTTCAGCCCGAAATAAACGCGTTTTTTCAGACAACTGAATCTCCTTGTAACAGCAAGGCTCAGAAGAGCCCACACACTCAGCCCTTAACCCCAGTGTGCAGAAAGTGTCAAAACGTGTTTTTCAGCAGAAATAAACATGTTTCTGCAAGTTTGGTCAACCCCATGTAAGTTATGGGGTAGTAACATCACACTTTTCAAAACGTGTTTTTCAGCCCGAAATAAACGCGTTTTTTCAGACAACTGAATCTCCTTGTAACAGCAAGGCTCAGAAGTGCCCACACACTCAGCCCTTAACCCCAGTGTGCAGAAAGGGTCAAAATGTGTTTTTCAGCAGAAATAAACATGTTTCTGCAAGTTTGGTCAACCCCATGTAAGTTATGGGGTAGTAACATCACACTTTTCAAAACGTGTTTTTCAGCCCGAAATAAGCGCGTTTTTTCAGACAACTGAATCTCCTTGTAACAGCAAGGCTCAGAAGAGCCCACACACTCAGCCCTTAACCCCAGTGTGCAGAAAGTGTCAAAACGTGTTTTTCAGCAGAAATAAACATGTTTCTGCAAGTTTGGTCAACCCCATGTAAGTTATGGGGCAGTAACATCACACTTTTCAAAACGTGTTTTTCAGCCCGAAATAAACGCGTTTTTTCAGACAACTGAATCTCCTTGTAACAGCAAGGCTCAGAAGAGCCCACACACTCAGCCCTTAACCCCAGTGTACAGAAAGTGTCAAAACGTGTTTTTCAGCAGAAATAAACATGTTTCTGCAAGTTTGGTCAACCCCATGTAAGTTATGGGGCAGTAACATCACTCTTTTCAAAACGTGTTTTTCAGCCCGAAATAAGCGCGTTTTTTCAGACAACTGAATCTCCTTGTAACAGCAAGGCTCAGAAGAGCCCACACACTCAGCCCTTAACCCCAGTGTACAGAAAGTGTCAAAACGTGTTTTTCAGCAGAAATAAACATGTTTCTGCAAGTTTGGTCAACCCCATGTAAGTTATGGGGCAGTAACATTACACTTTTCAAAACGTGTTTTTCAGCCCGAAATAAACGCGTTTTTTCAGACAACTGAATCTCCTTGTAACAGCAAGGCTCAGAAGAGCCCACACACTCAGCCCTTAACCCCAGTGTACAGAAAGTGCCAAAACGTGTTTTTCAGCAGAAATAAACATGTTTCTGCAAGTTTGGTCAACCCCATGTAAGTTATGGGGCAGTAACATCACATTTTCAAAACGTGTTTTTCAGCCCGAAATAAACGCGTTTTTTCAGACAACTGAATCTCCTTGTAACAGCAAGGCTCAGAAGTGCCCACACACTCAGCCCTTAACCCCAGTGTGCAGAAAGGGTCAAAATGTGTTTTTCAGCAGAAATAAACATGTTTCTGCAAGTTTGGTCAACCCCATGTAAGTTATGGGGCATTAACATCACACTTTTCAAAACGTGTTTTTCAGCCCGAAATAAGCGCGTTTTTTCAGACAACTGAATCTCCTTGTAACAGCAAGGCTCAGAAGAGCCCACACACTCAGCCCTTAACCCCAGTGTACAGAAAGTGTCAAAACGTGTTTTTCAGCAGAAATAAACATGTTTCTGCAAGTTTGGTCAACCCCATGTTAGTTATGGGGCAGTAACATCACTCTTTTCAAAACATGTTTTTCAGCCCGAAATAAGCGCGTTTTTTCAGACAACTGAATCTCCTTGTAACAGCAAGGCTCAGAAGAGCCCACACACTCAGCCCTTAACCCCAGTGTACAGAAAGTGTCAAAACGTGTTTTTCAGCAGAAATAAACATGTTTCTGCAAGTTTGGTCAACCCCATGTAAGTTATGGGGCAGTAACATTACACTTTTCAAAACGTGTTTTTCAGCCCGAAATAAACGCGTTTTTTCAGACAACTGAATCTCCTTGTAACAGCAAGGCTCAGAAGAGCCCACACACTCAGCCCTTAACCCCAGTGTGCAGAAAGTGTCAAAACGTGTTTTTCAGCAGAAATAAACATGTTTCTGCAAGTTTGGTCAACCCCATGTAAGTTATGGGGTAGTAACATCACACTTTTCAAAACGTGTTTTTCAGCCCGAAATAAACGCGTTTTTTCAGACAACTGAATCTCCTTGTAACAGCAAGGCTCAGAAGAGCCCACACACTCAGCCCTTAACCCCAGTGTACAGAAAGTGTCAAAACGTGTTTTTCAGCAGAAATAAACATGTTTCTGCAAGTTTGGTCAACCCCATGTAAGTTATGGGACAGTAACATCACACTTTTCAAAACGTGTTTTTCAGCCCGAAATAAATGCGTTTTTTCAGACAACTGAATCTCCTTGTAACAGCAAGGCTCAGAAGTGCCCACAAACTCAGCCCTTAACCGCAGTGTGCAGAAAGGGTCAAAATGTGTTTTTCAGCAGAAATAAACATGTTTCTGCAAGTTTGGTCAACCCCATGTAAGTTATGGGGCAGTAACATCACACTTTTCAAAACGTGTTTTTCAGCCCGAAATAAACGCGTTTTTTCAGACAACTGAATCTCCTTGTAACAGCAAGGCTCAGAAGAGCCCACACACTCAGCCCTTAACCCCAGTGTGCAGAAAGTGTCAAAACGTGTTTTTCAGCAGAAATAAACATGTTTCTGCAAGTTTGGTCAACCCCATGTAAGTTATGGGGTAGTAACATCACACTTTTCAAAACGTGTTTTTCAGCCCGAAATAAACGCGTTTTTTCAGACAACTGAATCTCCTTGTAACAGCAAGGCTCAGAAGTGCCCACACACTCAGCCCTTAACCCCAGTGTGCAGAAAGGGTCAAAATGTGTTTTTCAGCAGAAATAAACATGTTTCTGCAAGTTTGGTCAACCCCATGTAAGTTATGGGGTAGTAACATCACACTTTTCAAAACGTGTTTTTCAGCCCGAAATAAGCGCGTTTTTTCAGACAACTGAATCTCCTTGTAACAGCAAGGCTCAGAAGAGCCCACACACTCAGCCCTTAACCCCAGTGTGCAGAAAGTGTCAAAACGTGTTTTTCAGCAGAAATAAACATGTTTCTGCAAGTTTGGTCAACCCCATGTAAGTTATGGGGTAGTAACATCACACTTTTCAAAACGTGTTTTTCAGCCCGAAATAAACGCGTTTTTTCAGACAACTGAATCTCCTTGTAACAGCAAGGCTCAGAAGAGCCCACACACTCAGCCCTTAACCCCAGTGTACAGAAAGTGTCAAAACGTGTTTTTCAGCAGAAATAAACATGTTTCTGCAAGTTTGGTCAACCCCATGTAAGTTATGGGGCAGTAACATTACAATTTTCAAAACGTGTTTTTCAGCCCGAAATAAACGCGTTTTTTCAGACAACTGAATCTCCTTGTAACAGCAAGGCTCAGAAGAGCCCACACACTCAGCCCTTAACCCCAGTGTGCAGAAAGGGTCAAAATGTGTTTTTCAGCAGAAATAAACATGTTTCTGCAAGTTTGGTCAACCCCATGTAAGTTATGGGGTAGTAACATCACACTTTTCAAAACGTGTTTTTCAGCCCGAAATAAGCGCGTTTTTTCAGACAACTGAATCTCCTTGTAACAGCAAGGCTCAGAAGAGCCCACACACTCAGCCCTTAACCCCAGTGTACAGAAAGTGCCAAAACGTGTTTTTCAGCAGAAATAAACATGTTTCTGCAAGTTTGGTCAACCCCATGTAAGTTATGGGGCAGTAACATCACATTTTCAAAACGTGTTTTTCAGCCCGAAATAAACGCGTTTTTTCAGACAACTGAATCTCCTTGTAACAGCAAGGCTCAGAAGTGCCCACACACTCAGCCCTTAACCCCAGTGTGCAGAAAGTGTCAAAACGTGTTTTTCAGCAGAAATAAACATGTTTCTGCAAGTTTGGTCAACCCCATGTTAGTTATGGGGCAGTAACATCACTCTTTTCAAAACGTGTTTTTCAGCCCGAAATAAGCGCGTTTTTTCAGACAACTGAATCTCCTTGTAACAGCAAGGCTCAGAAGAGCCCACACACTCAGCCCTTAACCCCAGTGTACAGAAAGTGTCAAAACGTGTTTTTCAGCAGAAATAAACATGTTTCTGCAAGTTTGGTCAACCCCATGTAAGTTATGGGGCAGTAACATTACACTTTTCAAAACGTGTTTTTCAGCCCGAAATAAACGCGTTTTTTCAGACAACTGAATCTCCTTGTAACAGCAAGGCTCAGAAGAGCCCACACACTCAGCCCTTAACCCCAGTGTACAGAAAGTGTCAAAACGTGTTTTTCAGGAGAAATAAACATGTTTCTGCAAGTTTGGTCAACCCCATGTAAGTTATGGGGCAGTAACATCACACTTTTCAAAACGTGTTTTTCAGCCCGAAATAAACGCGTTTTTTCAGACAACTGAATCTCCTTGTAACAGCAAGGCTCAGAAGTGCCCACAAACTCAGCCCTTAACCCCAGTGTGCAGAAAGGGTCAAAATGTGTTTTTCAGCAGAAATAAACATGTTTCTGCAAGTTTGGTCAACCCCATGTAAGTTATGGGGCAGTAACATCACACTTTTCAAAACGTGTTTTTCAGCCCGAAATAAACGCGTTTTTTCAGACAACTGAATCTCCTTGTAACAGCAAGGCTCAGAAGAGCCCACACACTCAGCCCTTAACCCCAGTGTGCAGAAAGTGTCAAAACGTGTTTTTCAGCAGAAATAAACATGTTTCTGCAAGTTTGGTCAACCCCATGTAAGTTATGGGGTAGTAACATCACACTTTTCAAAACGTGTTTTTCAGCCCGAAATAAACGCGTTTTTTCAGACAACTGAATCTCCTTGTAACAGCAAGGCTCAGAAGTGCCCACACACTCAGCCCTTAACCCCAGTGTGCAGAAAGGGTCAAAATGTGTTTTTCAGCAGAAATAAACATGTTTCTGCAAGTTTGGTCAACCCCATGTAAGTTATGGGGTAGTAACATCACACTTTTCAAAACGTGTTTTTCAGCCCGAAATAAGCGCGTTTTTTCAGACAACTGAATCTCCTTGTAACAGCAAGGCTCAGAAGAGCCCACACACTCAGCCCTTAACCCCAGTGTGCAGAAAGTGTCAAAACGTGTTTTTCAGCAGAAATAAACATGTTTCTGCAAGTTTGGTCAACCCCATGTAAGTTATGGGGCAGTAACATCACACTTTTCAAAACGTGTTTTTCAGCCCGAAATAAACGCGTTTTTTCAGACAACTGAATCTCCTTGTAACAGCAAGGCTCAGAAGAGCCCACACACTCAGCCCTTAACCCCAGTGTACAGAAAGTGTCAAAACGTGTTTTTCAGCAGAAATAAACATGTTTCTGCAAGTTTGGTCAACCCCATGTAAGTTATGGGGCAGTAACATCACTCTTTTCAAAACGTGTTTTTCAGCCCGAAATAAGCGCGTTTTTTCAGACAACTGAATCTCCTTGTAACAGCAAGGCTCAGAAGAGCCCACACACTCAGCCCTTAACCCCAGTGTACAGAAAGTGTCAAAACGTGTTTTTCAGCAGAAATAAACATGTTTCTGCAAGTTTGGTCAACCCCATGTAAGTTATGGGGCAGTAACATTACACTTTTCAAAACGTGTTTTTCAGCCCGAAATAAACGCGTTTTTTCAGACAACTGAATCTCCTTGTAACAGCAAGGCTCAGAAGAGCCCACACACTCAGCCCTTAACCCCAGTGTACAGAAAGTGCCAAAACGTGTTTTTCAGCAGAAATAAACATGTTTCTGCAAGTTTGGTCAACCCCATGTAAGTTATGGGGCAGTAACATCACATTTTCAAAACGTGTTTTTCAGCCCGAAATAAACGCGTTTTTTCAGACAACTGAATCTCCTTGTAACAGCAAGGCTCAGAAGTGCCCACACACTCAGCCCTTAACCCCAGTGTGCAGAAAGGGTCAAAATGTGTTTTTCAGCAGAAATAAACATGTTTCTGCAAGTTTGGTCAACCCCATGTAAGTTATGGGGCATTAACATCACACTTTTCAAAACGTGTTTTTCAGCCCGAAATAAGCGCGTTTTTTCAGACAACTGAATCTCCTTGTAACAGCAAGGCTCAGAAGAGCCCACACACTCAGCCCTTAACCCCAGTGTACAGAAAGTGTCAAAACGTGTTTTTCAGCAGAAATAAACATGTTTCTGCAAGTTTGGTCAACCCCATGTAAGTTATGGGGCAGTAACATCACACTTTTCAAAACGTGTTTTTCAGCCCGAAATAAGCGCGTTTTTTCAGACAACTGAATCTCCTTGTAACAGCAAGGCTCAGAAGAGCCCACACACTCAGCCCTTAACCCCAGTGTACAGAAAGTGTCAAAACGTGTTTTTCAGCAGAAATAAACATGTTTCTGCAAGTTTGGTCAACCCCATGTAAGTTATGGGGCAGTAACATCACACTTTTCAAAACGTGTTTTTCAGCCCGAAATAAACGCGTTTTTTCAGACAACTGAATCTCCTTGTAACAGCAAGGCTCAGAAGTGCCCACAAACTCAGCCCTTAACCGCAGTGTGCAGAAAGGGTCAAAATGTGTTTTTCAGCAGAAATAAACATGTTTCTGCAAGTTTGGTCAACCCCATGTAAGTTATGGGGCAGTAACATCACACTTTTCAAAACGTGTTTTTCAGCCCGAAATAAACGCGTTTTTTCAGACAACTGAATCTCCTTGTAACAGCAAGGCTCAGAAGAGCCCACACACTCAGCCCTTAACCCCAGTGTGCAGAAAGTGTCAAAACGTGTTTTTCAGCAGAAATAAACATGTTTCTGCAAGTTTGGTCAACCCCATGTAAGTTATGGGGTAGTAACATCACACTTTTCAAAACGTGTTTTTCAGCCCGAAATAAACGCGTTTTTTCAGACAACTGAATCTCCTTGTAACAGCAAGGCTCAGAAGTGCCCACACACTCAGCCCTTAACCCCAGTGTGCAGAAAGGGTCAAAATGTGTTTTTCAGCAGAAATAAACATGTTTCTGCAAGTTTGGTCAACCCCATGTAAGTTATGGGGTAGTAACATCACACTTTTCAAAACGTGTTTTTCAGCCCGAAATAAGCGCGTTTTTTCAGACAACTGAATCTCCTTGTAACAGCAAGGCTCAGAAGAGCCCACACACTCAGCCCTTAACCCCAGTGTGCAGAAAGTGTCAAAACGTGTTTTTCAGCAGAAATAAACATGTTTCTGCAAGTTTGGTCAACCCCATGTAAGTTATGGGGTAGTAACATCACACTTTTCAAAACGTGTTTTTCAGCCCGAAATAAACGCGTTTTTTCAGACAACTGAATCTCCTTGTAACAGCAAGGCTCAGAAGAGCCCACACACTCAGCCCTTAACCCCAGTGTACAGAAAGTGTCAAAACGCGTTTTTCAGCAGAAATAAACATGTTTCTGCAAGTTTGGTCAACCCCATGTAAGTTATGGGGCAGTAACATTACAATTTTCAAAACGTGTTTTTCAGCCCGAAATAAACGCGTTTTTTCAGACAACTGAATCTCCTTGTAACAGCAAGGCTCAGAAGAGCCCACACACTCAGCCCTTAACCCCAGTGTACAGAAAGTGCCAAAACGTGTTTTTCAGCAGAAATAAACATGTTTCTGCAAGTTTGGTCAACCCCATGTAAGTTATGGGGCAGTAACATCACATTTTCAAAACGTGTTTTTCAGCCCGAAATAAACGCGTTTTTTCAGACAACTGAATCTCCTTGTAACAGCAAGGCTCAGAAGTGCCCACACACTCAGCCCTTAACCCCAGTGTGCAGAAAGGGTCAAAATGTGTTTTTCAGCAGAAATAAACCTGTTTCTGCAAGTTTGGTCAACCCCATGTAAGTTATGGGGTAGTAACATCACACTTTTCAAAACGTGTTTTTCAGCCCGAAATAAGCGCGTTTTTTCAGACAACTGAATCTCCTTGTAACAGCAAGGCTCAGAAGAGCCCACACACTCAGCCCTTAACCCCAGTGTACAGAAAGTGCCAAAACGTGTTTTTCAGCAGAAATAAACATGTTTCTGCAAGTTTGGTCAACCCCATGTAAGTTATGGGGCAGTAACATCACAATTTCAAAACGTGTTTTTCAGCCCGAAATAAACGCGTTTTTTCAGACAACTGAATCTCCTTGTAACAGCAAGGCTCAGAAGTGCCCACACACTCAGCCCTTAACCCCAGTGTGCAGAAAGTGTCAAAACGTGTTTTTCAGCAGAAATAAACATGTTTCTGCAAGTTTGGTCAACCCCATGTTAGTTATGGGGCAGTAACATCACTCTTTTCAAAACGTGTTTTTCAGCCCGAAATAAGCGCGTTTTTTCAGACAACTGAATCTCCTTGTAACAGCAAGGCTCAGAAGAGCCCACACACTCAGCCCTTAACCCCAGTGTACAGAAAGTGTCAAAACGTGTTTTTCAGCAGAAATAAACATGTTTCTGCAAGTTTGGTCAACCCCATGTAAGTTATGGGGCAGTAACATTACACTTTTCAAAACGTGTTTTTCAGCCCGAAATAAACGCGTTTTTTCAGACAACTGAATCTCCTTGTAACAGCAAGGCTCAGAAGAGCCCACACACTCAGCCCTTAACCCCAGTGTGCAGAAAGTGTCAAAACGTGTTTTTCAGCAGAAATAAACATGTTTCTGCAAGTTTGGTCAACCCCATGTAAGTTATGGGGTAGTAACATCACACTTTTCAAAACGTGTTTTTCAGCCCGAAATAAACGCGTTTTTTCAGACAACTGAATCTCCTTGTAACAGCAAGGCTCAGAAGTGCCCACACACTCAGCCCTTAACCCCAGTGTGCAGAAAGGGTCAAAATGTGTTTTTCAGCAGAAATAAACATGTTTCTGCAAGTTTGGTCAACCCCATGTAAGTTATGGGGTAGTAACATCACACTTTTCAAAACGAGTTTTTCAGCCCGAAATAAGCGCGTTTTTTCAGACAACTGAATCTCCTTGTAACAGCAAGGCTCAGAAGAGCCCACACACTCAGCCCTTAACCCCAGTGTGCAGAAAGTGTCAAAACGTGTTTTTCAGCAGAAATAAACATGTTTCTGCAAGTTTGGTCAACCCCATGTAAGTTATGGGGTAGTAACATCACACTTTTCAAAACGTGTTTTTCAGCCCGAAATAAACGCGTTTTTTCAGACAACTGAATCTCCTTGTAACAGCAAGGCTCAGAAGAGCCCACACACTCAGCCCTTAACCCCAGTGTACAGAAAGTGTCAAAACGTGTTTTTCAGCAGAAATAAACATGTTTCTGCAAGTTTGGTCAACCCCATGTAAGTTATGGGGCAGTAACATTACACTTTTCAAAACGTGTTTTTCAGCCCGAAATAAACGCGTTTTTTCAGACAACTGAATCTCCTTGTAACAGCAAGGCTCAGAAGAGCCCACACACTCAGCCCTTAACCCCAGTGTACAGAAAGTGCCAAAACGTGTTTTTCAGCAGAAATAAACATGTTTCTGCAAGTTTGGTCAACCCCATGTAAGTTATGGGGCAGTAACATCACATTTTCAAAACGTGTTTTTCAGCCCGAAATAAACGCGTTTTTTCAGACAACTGAATCTCCTTGTAACAGCAAGGCTCAGAAGTGCCCACACACTCAGCCCTTAACCCCAGTGTGCAGAAAGGGTCAAAATGTGTTTTTCAGCAGAAATAAACATGTTTCTGCAAGTTTGGTCAACCCCATGTAAGTTATGGGGCATTAACATCACACTTTTCAAAACGTGTTTTTCAGCCCGAAATAAGCGCGTTTTTTCAGACAACTGAATCTCCTTGTAACAGCAAGGCTCAGAAGAGCCCACACACTCAGCCCTTAACCCCAGTGTACAGAAAGTGTCAAAACGTGTTTTTCAGCAGAAATAAACATGTTTCTGCAAGTTTGGTCAACCCCATGTAAGTTATGGGGCAGTAACATCACACTTTTCAAAACGTGTTTTTCAGCCCGAAATAAACGCGTTTTTTCAGACAACTGAATCTCCTTGTAACAGCAAGGCTCAGAAGTGCCCACAAACTCAGCCCTTAACCCCAGTGTGCAGAAAGGGTCAAAATGTGTTTTTCAGCAGAAATAAACATGTTTCTGCAAGTTTGGTCAACCCCATGTAAGTTATGGGGCAGTAACATTATAATTTTCAAAACGTGTTTTTCAGCCCGAAATAAACGCGTTTTTTCAGACAACTGAATCTCCTTGTAACAGCAAGGCTCAGAAGAGCCCACACACTCAGCCCTTAACCCCAGTGTACAGAAAGTGCCAAAACGTGTTTTTCAGCAGAAATAAACATGTTTCTGCAAGTTTGGTCAACCCCATGTAAGTTATGGGGCAGTAACATCACATTTTCAAAACGTGTTTTTCAGCCCGAAATAAACGCGTTTTTTCAGACAACTGAATCTCCTTGTAACAGCAAGGCTCAGAAGTGCCCACACACTCAGCCCTTAACCCCAGTGTGCAGAAAGGGTCAAAATGTGTTTTTCAGCAGAAATAAACATGTTTCTGCAAGTTTGGTCAACCCCATGTAAGTTATGGGGCATTAACATCACACTTTTCAAAACGTGTTTTTCAGCCCGAAATAAGCGCGTTTTTTCAGACAACTGAATCTCCTTGTAACAGCAAGGCTCAGAAGAGCCCACACACTCAGCCCTTAACCCCAGTGTGCAGAAAGGGTCAAAATGTGTTTTTCAGCAGAAATAAACATGTTTCTGCAAGTTTGGTCAACCCCATGTAAGTTATGGGGCAGTAACATCACACTTTTCAAAACGTGTTTTTCAGCCCGAAATAAACGCGTTTTTTCAGACAACTGAATCTCCTTGTAACAGCAAGGCTCAGAAGTGCCCACACACTCAGCCCTTAACCCCAGTGTGCAGAAAGTGTCAAAACGTGTTTTTCAGCAGAAATAAACATGTTTCTGCAAGTTTGGTCAACCCCATGTTAGTTATGGGGCAGTAACATCACTCTTTTCAAAACGTGTTTTTCAGCCCGAAATAAGCGCGTTTTTTCAGACAACTGAATCTCCTTGTAACAGCAAGGCTCAGAAGAGCCCACACACTCAGCCCTTAACCCCAGTGTACAGAAAGTGTCAAAACGTGTTTTTCAGCAGAAATAAACATGTTTCTGCAAGTTTGGTCAACCCCATGTAAGTTATGGGGTAGTAACATCACACTTTTCAAAACGTGTTTTTCAGCCCGAAATAAACGCGTTTTTTCAGACAACTGAATCTCCTTGTAACAGCAAGGCTCAGAAGTGCCCACACACTCAGCCCTTAACCCCAGTGTGCAGAAAGGGTCAAAATGTGTTTTTCAGCAGAAATAAACATGTTTCTGCAAGTTTGGTCAACCCCATGTAAGTTATGGGGTAGTAACATCACACTTTTCAAAACGAGTTTTTCAGCCCGAAATAAGCGCGTTTTTTCAGACAACTGAATCTCCTTGTAACAGCAAGGCTCAGAAGAGCCCACACACTCAGCCCTTAACCCCAGTGTACAGAAAGTGCCAAAACGTGTTTTTCAGCAGAAATAAACATGTTTCTGCAAGTTTGGTCAACCCCATGTAAGTTATGGGGCAGTAACATCACATTTTCAAAACGTGTTTTTCAGCCCGAAATAAACGCGTTTTTTCAGACAACTGAATCTCCTTGTAACAGCAAGGCTCAGAAGTGCCCACACACTCAGCCCTTAACCCCAGTGTGCAGAAAGGGTCAAAATGTGTTTTTCAGCAGAAATAAACCTGTTTCTGCAAGTTTGGTCAACCCCATGTAAGTTATGGGGTAGTAACATCACACTTTTCAAAACGTGTTTTTCAGCCCGAAATAAGCGCGTTTTTTCAGACAACTGAATCTCCTTGTAACAGCAAGGCTCAGAAGAGCCCACACACTCAGCCCTTAACCCCAGTGTACAGAAAGTGCCAAAACGTGTTTTTCAGCAGAAATAAACATGTTTCTGCAAGTTTGGTCAACCCCATGTAAGTTATGGGGCAGTAACATCACAATTTCAAAACGTGTTTTTCAGCCCGAAATAAACGCGTTTTTTCAGACAACTGAATCTCCTTGTAACAGCAAGGCTCAGAAGTGCCCACACACTCAGCCCTTAACCCCAGTGTGCAGAAAGTGTCAAAACGTGTTTTTCAGCAGAAATAAACATGTTTCTGCAAGTTTGGTCAACCCCATGTTAGTTATGGGGCAGTAACATCACTCTTTTCAAAACGTGTTTTTCAGCCCGAAATAAGCGCGTTTTTTCAGACAACTGAATCTCCTTGTAACAGCAAGGCTCAGAAGAGCCCACACACTCAGCCCTTAACCCCAGTGTACAGAAAGTGTCAAAACGTGTTTTTCAGCAGAAATAAACATGTTTCTGCAAGTTTGGTCAACCCCATGTAAGTTATGGGGCAGTAACATTACACTTTTCAAAACGTGTTTTTCAGCCCGAAATAAACGCGTTTTTTCAGACAACTGAATCTCCTTGTAACAGCAAGGCTCAGAAGAGCCCACACACTCAGCCCTTAACCCCAGTGTGCAGAAAGTGTCAAAACGTGTTTTTCAGCAGAAATAAACATGTTTCTGCAAGTTTGGTCAACCCCATGTAAGTTATGGGGTAGTAACATCACACTTTTCAAAACGTGTTTTTCAGCCCGAAATAAACGCGTTTTTTCAGACAACTGAATCTCCTTGTAACAGCAAGGCTCAGAAGTGCCCACACACTCAGCCCTTAACCCCAGTGTGCAGAAAGGGTCAAAATGTGTTTTTCAGCAGAAATAAACATGTTTCTGCAAGTTTGGTCAACCCCATGTAAGTTATGGGGTAGTAACATCACACTTTTCAAAACGAGTTTTTCAGCCCGAAATAAGCGCGTTTTTTCAGACAACTGAATCTCCTTGTAACAGCAAGGCTCAGAAGAGCCCACACACTCAGCCCTTAACCCCAGTGTGCAGAAAGTGTCAAAACGTGTTTTTCAGCAGAAATAAACATGTTTCTGCAAGTTTGGTCAACCCCATGTAAGTTATGGGGTAGTAACATCACACTTTTCAAAACGTGTTTTTCAGCCCGAAATAAACGCGTTTTTTCAGACAACTGAATCTCCTTGTAACAGCAAGGCTCAGAAGAGCCCACACACTCAGCCCTTAACCCCAGTGTACAGAAAGTGTCAAAACGTGTTTTTCAGCAGAAATAAACATGTTTCTGCAAGTTTGGTCAACCCCATGTAAGTTATGGGGCAGTAACATTACACTTTTCAAAACGTGTTTTTCAGCCCGAAATAAACGCGTTTTTTCAGACAACTGAATCTCCTTGTAACAGCAAGGCTCAGAAGAGCCCACACACTCAGCCCTTAACCCCAGTGTACAGAAAGTGCCAAAACGTGTTTTTCAGCAGAAATAAACATGTTTCTGCAAGTTTGGTCAACCCCATGTAAGTTATGGGGCAGTAACATCACATTTTCAAAACGTGTTTTTCAGCCCGAAATAAACGCGTTTTTTCAGACAACTGAATCTCCTTGTAACAGCAAGGCTCAGAAGTGCCCACACACTCAGCCCTTAACCCCAGTGTGCAGAAAGGGTCAAAATGTGTTTTTCAGCAGAAATAAACATGTTTCTGCAAGTTTGGTCAACCCCATGTAAGTTATGGGGCATTAACATCACACTTTTCAAAACGTGTTTTTCAGCCCGAAATAAGCGCGTTTTTTCAGACAACTGAATCTCCTTGTAACAGCAAGGCTCAGAAGAGCCCACACACTCAGCCCTTAACCCCAGTGTACAGAAAGTGTCAAAACGTGTTTTTCAGCAGAAATAAACATGTTTCTGCAAGTTTGGTCAACCCCATGTAAGTTATGGGGCAGTAACATCACACTTTTCAAAACGTGTTTTTCAGCCCGAAATAAACGCGTTTTTTCAGACAACTGAATCTCCTTGTAACAGCAAGGCTCAGAAGTGCCCACAAACTCAGCCCTTAACCCCAGTGTGCAGAAAGGGTCAAAATGTGTTTTTCAGCAGAAATAAACATGTTTCTGCAAGTTTGGTCAACCCCATGTAAGTTATGGGGCAGTAACATTATAATTTTCAAAACGTGTTTTTCAGCCCGAAATAAACGCGTTTTTTCAGACAACTGAATCTCCTTGTAACAGCAAGGCTCAGAAGAGCCCACACACTCAGCCCTTAACCCCAGTGTACAGAAAGTGCCAAAACGTGTTTTTCAGCAGAAATAAACATGTTTCTGCAAGTTTGGTCAACCCCATGTAAGTTATGGGGCAGTAACATCACATTTTCAAAACGTGTTTTTCAGCCCGAAATAAACGCGTTTTTTCAGACAACTGAATCTCCTTGTAACAGCAAGGCTCAGAAGTGCCCACACACTCAGCCCTTAACCCCAGTGTGCAGAAAGGGTCAAAATGTGTTTTTCAGCAGAAATAAACATGTTTCTGCAAGTTTGGTCAACCCCATGTAAGTTATGGGGCATTAACATCTCACTTTTCAAAACGTGTTTTTCAGCCCGAAATAAGCGCGTTTTTTCAGACAACTGAATCTCCTTGTAACAGCAAGGCTCAGAAGAGCCCACACACTCAGCCCTTAACCCCAGTGTGCAGAAAGGGTCAAAATGTGTTTTTCAGCAGAAATAAACATGTTTCTGCAAGTTTGGTCAACCCCATGTAAGTTATGGGGCAGTAACATCACACTTTTCAAAACGTGTTTTTCAGCCCGAAATAAACGCGTTTTTTCAGACAACTGAATCTCCTTGTAACAGCAAGGCTCAGAAGTGCCCACACACTCAGCCCTTAACCCCAGTGTGCAGAAAGTGTCAAAACGTGTTTTTCAGCAGAAATAAACATGTTTCTGCAAGTTTGGTCAACCCCATGTTAGTTATGGGGCAGTAACATCACTCTTTTCAAAACGTGTTTTTCAGCCCGAAATAAGCGCGTTTTTTCAGACAACTGAATCTCCTTGTAACAGCAAGGCTCAGAAGAGCCCACACACTCAGCCCTTAACCCCAGTGTACAGAAAGTGTCAAAACGTGTTTTTCAGCAGAAATAAACATGTTTCTGCAAGTTTGGTCAACCCCATGTAAGTTATGGGGTAGTAACATCACACTTTTCAAAACGTGTTTTTCAGCCCGAAATAAACGCGTTTTTTCAGACAACTGAATCTCCTTGTAACAGCAAGGCTCAGAAGTGCCCACACACTCAGCCCTTAACCCCAGTGTGCAGAAAGGGTCAAAATGTGTTTTTCAGCAGAAATAAACATGTTTCTGCAAGTTTGGTCAACCCCATGTAAGTTATGGGGTAGTAACATCACACTTTTCAAAACGAGTTTTTCAGCCCGAAATAAGCGCGTTTTTTCAGACAACTGAATCTCCTTGTAACAGCAAGGCTCAGAAGAGCCCACACACTCAGCCCTTAACCCCAGTGTGCAGAAAGTGTCAAAACGTGTTTTTCAGCAGAAATAAACATGTTTCTGCAAGTTTGGTCAACCCCATGTAAGTTATGGGGTAGTAACATCACACTTTTCAAAACGTGTTTTTCAGCCCGAAATAAACGCGTTTTTTCAGACAACTGAATCTCCTTGTAACAGCAAGGCTCAGAAGAGCCCACACACTCAGCCCTTAACCCCAGTGTACAGAAAGTGTCAAAACGTGTTTTTCAGCAGAAATAAACATGTTTCTGCAAGTTTGGTCAACCCCATGTAAGTTATGGGGCAGTAACATTACACTTTTCAAAACGTGTTTTTCAGCCCGAAATAAACGCGTTTTTTCAGACAACTGAATCTCCTTGTAACAGCAAGGCTCAGAAGAGCCCACACACTCAGCCCTTAACCCCAGTGTACAGAAAGTGCCAAAACGTGTTTTTCAGCAGAAATAAACATGTTTCTGCAAGTTTGGTCAACCCCATGTAAGTTATGGGGCAGTAACATCACATTTTCAAAACGTGTTTTTCAGCCCGAAATAAACGCGTTTTTTCAGACAACTGAATCTCCTTGTAACAGCAAGGCTCAGAAGTGCCCACACACTCAGCCCTTAACCCCAGTGTGCAGAAAGGGTCAAAACGTGTTTTTCAGCAGAAATAAACATGTTTCTGCAAGTTTGGTCAACCCCATGTAAGTTATGGGGCATTAACATCACACTTTTCAAAACGTGTTTTTCAGCCCGAAATAAGCGCGTTTTTTCAGACAACTGAATCTCCTTGTAACAGCAAGGCTCAGAAGAGCCCACACACTCAGCCCTTAACCCCAGTGTACAGAAAGTGTCAAAACGTGTTTTTCAGCAGAAATAAACATGTTTCTGCAAGTTTGGTCAACCCCATGTAAGTTATGGGGCAGTAACATCACACTTTTCAAAACGTGTTTTTCAGCCCGAAATAAACGCGTTTTTTCAGACAACTGAATCTCCTTGTAACAGCAAGGCTCAGAAGTGCCCACAAACTCAGCCCTTAACCCCAGTGTGCAGAAAGGGTCAAAATGTGTTTTTCAGCAGAAATAAACATGTTTCTGCAAGTTTGGTCAACCCCATGTAAGTTATGGGGCAGTAACATTATAATTTTCAAAACGTGTTTTTCAGCCCGAAATAAACGCGTTTTTTCAGACAACTGAATCTCCTTGTAACAGCAAGGCTCAGAAGAGCCCACACACTCAGCCCTTAACCCCAGTGTACAGAAAGTGCCAAAACGTGTTTTTCAGCAGAAATAAACATGTTTCTGCAAGTTTGGTCAACCCCATGTAAGTTATGGGGCAGTAACATCACATTTTCAAAACGTGTTTTTCAGCCCGAAATAAACGCGTTTTTTCAGACAACTGAATCTCCTTGTAACAGCAAGGCTCAGAAGTGCCCACACACTCAGCCCTTAACCCCAGTGTGCAGAAAGGGTCAAAATGTGTTTTTCAGCAGAAATAAACATGTTTCTGCAAGTTTGGTCAACCCCATGTAAGTTATGGGGCATTAACATCACACTTTTCAAAACGTGTTTTTCAGCCCGAAATAAGCGCGTTTTTTCAGACAACTGAATCTCCTTGTAACAGCAAGGCTCAGAAGAGCCCACACACTCAGCCCTTAACCCCAGTGTGCAGAAAGGGTCAAAATGTGTTTTTCAGCAGAAATAAACATGTTTCTGCAAGTTTGGTCAACCCCATGTAAGTTATGGGGCAGTAACATCACACTTTTCAAAACGTGTTTTTCAGCCCGAAATAAACGCGTTTTTTCAGACAACTGAATCTCCTTGTAACAGCAAGGCTCAGAAGTGCCCACACACTCAGCCCTTAACCCCAGTGTGCAGAAAGTGTCAAAACGTGTTTTTCAGCAGAAATAAACATGTTTCTGCAAGTTTGGTCAACCCCATGTTAGTTATGGGGCAGTAACATCACTCTTTTCAAAACGTGTTTTTCAGCCCGAAATAAGCGCGTTTTTTCAGACAACTGAATCTCCTTGTAACAGCAAGGCTCAGAAGAGCCCACACACTCAGCCCTTAACCCCAGTGTACAGAAAGTGTCAAAACGTGTTTTTCAGCAGAAATAAACATGTTTCTGCAAGTTTGGTCAACCCCATGTAAGTTATGGGGCAGTAACATTACACTTTTCAAAACGTGTTTTTCAGCCCGAAATAAATGCGTTTTTTCAGACAACTGAATCTCCTTGTAACAGCAAGGCTCAGAAGAGCCCACACACTCAGCCCTTAACCCCAGTGTGCAGAAAGTGTCAAAACGTGTTTTTCAGCAGAAATAAACATGTTTCTGCAAGTTTGGTCAACCCCATGTAAGTTATGGGGTAGTAACATCACACTTTTCAAAACGTGTTTTTCAGCCCGAAATAAACGCGTTTTTTCAGACAACTGAATCTCCTTGTAACAGCAAGGCTCAGAAGTGCCCACACACTCAGCCCTTAACCCCAGTGTGCAGAAAGGGTCAAAATGTGTTTTTCAGCAGAAATAAACATGTTTCTGCAAGTTTGGTCAACCCCATGTAAGTTATGGGGTAGTAACATCACACTTTTCAAAACGAGTTTTTCAGCCCGAAATAAGCGCGTTTTTTCAGACAACTGAATCTCCTTGTAACAGCAAGGCTCAGAAGAGCCCACACACTCAGCCCTTAACCCCAGTGTGCAGAAAGTGTCAAAACGTGTTTTTCAGCAGAAATAAACATGTTTCTGCAAGTTTGGTCAACCCCATGTAAGTTATGGGGTAGTAACATCACACTTTTCAAAACGTGTTTTTCAGCCCAAAATAAACGCGTTTTTTCAGACAACTGAATCTCCTTGTAACAGCAAGGCTCAGAAGAGCCCACACACTCAGCCCTTAACCCCAGTGTACAGAAAGTGTCAAAACGTGTTTTTCAGCAGAAATAAACATGTTTCTGCAAGTTTGGTCAACCCCATGTAAGTTATGGGGCAGTAACATTACACTTTTCAAAACGTGTTTTTCAGCCCGAAATAAACGCGTTTTTTCAGACAACTGAATCTCCTTGTAACAGCAAGGCTCAGAAGAGCCCACACACTCAGCCCTTAACCCCAGTGTACAGAAAGTGCCAAAACGTGTTTTTCAGCAGAAATAAACATGTTTCTGCAAGTTTGGTCAACCCCATGTAAGTTATGGGGCAGTAACATCACATTTTCAAAACGTGTTTTTCAGCCCGAAATAAACGCGTTTTTTCAGACAACTGAATCTCCTTGTAACAGCAAGGCTCAGAAGTGCCCACACACTCAGCCCTTAACCCCAGTGTGCAGAAAGGGTCAAAATGTGTTTTTCAGCAGAAATAAACATGTTTCTGCAAGTTTGGTCAACCCCATGTAAGTTATGGGGCATTAACATCACACTTTTCAAAACGTGTTTTTCAGCCCGAAATAAGCGCGTTTTTTCAGACAACTGAATCTCCTTGTAACAGCAAGGCTCAGAAGAGCCCACACACTCAGCCCTTAACCCCAGTGTGCAGAAAGGGTCAAAATGTGTTTTTCAGCAGAAATAAACATGTTTCTGCAAGTTTGGTCAACCCCATGTAAGTTATGGGGCAGTAACATCACACTTTTCAAAACGTGTTTTTCAGCCCGAAATAAACGCGTTTTTTCAGACAACTGAATCTCCTTGTAACAGCAAGGCTCAGAAGTGCCCACACACTCAGCCCTTAACCCCAGTGTGCAGAAAGTGTCAAAACGTGTTTTTCAGCAGAAATAAACATGTTTCTGCAAGTTTGGTCAACCCCATGTTAGTTATGGGGCAGTAACATCACTCTTTTCAAAACGTGTTTTTCAGCCCGAAATAAGCGCGTTTTTTCAGACAACTGAATCTCCTTGTAACAGCAAGGCTCAGAAGAGCCCACACACTCAGCCCTTAACCCCAGTGTACAGAAAGTGCCAAAACGTGTTTTTCAGCAGAAATAAACATGTTTCTGCAAGTTTGGTCAACCCCATGTAAGTTATGGGGCAGTAACATCACATTTTCAAAACGTGTTTTTCAGCCCGAAATAAACGCGTTTTTTCAGACAACTGAATCTCCTTGTAACAGCAAGGCTCAGAAGTGCCCACACACTCAGCCCTTAACCCCAGTGTGCAGAAAGGGTCAAAATGTGTTTTTCAGCAGAAATAAACATGTTTCTGCAAGTTTGGTCAACCCCATGTAAGTTATGGGGCATTAACATCACACTTTTCAAAACGTGTTTTTCAGCCCGAAATAAGCGCGTTTTTTCAGACAACTGAATCTCCTTGTAACAGCAAGGCTCAGAAGAGCCCACACACTCAGCCCTTAACCCCAGTGTGCAGAAAGGGTCAAAATGTGTTTTTCAGCAGAAATAAACATGTTTCTGCAAGTTTGGTCAACCCCATGTAAGTTATGGGGCATTAACATCACACTTTTCAAAACGTGTTTTTCAGCCCGAAATAAGCGCGTTTTTTCAGACAACTGAATCTCCTTGTAACAGCAAGGCTCAGAAGAGCCCACACACTCAGCCCTTAACCCCAGTGTACAGAAAGTGTCAAAACGTGTTTTTCAGCAGAAATAAACATGTTTCTGCAAGTTTGGTCAACCCCATGTAAGTTATGGGGCAGTAACATCACACTTTTCAAAACGTGTTTTTCAGCCCGAAATAAACGCGTTTTTTCAGACAACTGAATCTCCTTGTAACAGCAAGGCTCAGAAGAGCCCACACACTCAGCCCTTAACCCCAGTGTACAGAAAGTGTCAAAACGTGTTTTTCAGCAGAAATAAACATGTTTCTGCAAGTTTGGTCAACCCCATGTAAGTTATGGGGCAGTAACATCACACTTTTCAAAACGTGTTTTTCAGCCCGAAATAAACGCGTTTTTTCAGACAACTGAATCTCCTTGTAACAGCAAGGCTCAGAAGTGCCCACACACTCAGCCCTTAACCCCAGTGTACAGAAAGTGTCAAAACGTGTTTTTCAGCAGAAATAAACATGTTTCTGCAAGTTTGGTCAACCCCATGTAAGTTATGGGGCAGTAACATCACACTTTTCAAAACGTGTTTTTCAGCCCGAAATAAACGCGTTTTTTCAGACAACTGAATCTCCTTGTAACAGCAAGGCTCAGAAGTGCCCACACACTCAGCCCTTAACCCCAGTGTGCAGAAAGTGTCAAAACGTGTTTTTCAGCAGAAATAAACATGTTTCTGCAAGTTTGGTCAACCCCATGTTAGTTATGGGGCAGTAACATCACTCTTTTCAAAACGTGTTTTTCAGCCCGAAATAAGCGCGTTTTTTCAGACAACTGAATCTTCTTGTAACAGCAAGGCTCAGAAGAGCCCACACACTCAGCCCTTAACCCCAGTGTACAGAAAGTGTCAAAACGTGTTTTTCAGCAGAAATAAACATGTTTCTGCAAGTTTGGTCAACCCCATGTAAGTTATGGGGCAGTAACATTACACTTTTCAAAACGTGTTTTTCAGCCCGAAATAAATGCGTTTTTTCAGACAACTGAATCTCCTTGTAACAGCAAGGCTCAGAAGAGCCCACACACTCAGCCCTTAACCCCAGTGTGCAGAAAGTGTCAAAACGTGTTTTTCAGCAGAAATAAACATGTTTCTGCAAGTTTGGTCAACCCCATGTAAGTTATGGGGTAGTAACATCACACTTTTCAGAACGTGTTTTTCAGCCCGAAATAAACGCGTTTTTTCAGACAACTGAATCTCCTTGTAACAGCAAGGCTCAGAAGTGCCCACACACTCAGCCCTTAACCCCAGTGTGCAGAAAGGGTCAAAATGTGTTTTTCAGCAGAAATAAACATGTTTCTGCAAGTTTGGTCAACCCCATGTAAGTTATGGGGTAGTAACATCACACTTTTCAAAACGTGTTTTTCAGCCCGAAATAAGCGCGTTTTTTCAGACAACTGAATCTCCTTGTAACAGCAAGGCTCAGAAGAGCCCACACACTCAGCCCTTAACCCCAGTGTGCAGAAAGTGTCAAAACGTGTTTTTCAGCAGAAATAAACATGTTTCTGCAAGTTTGGTCAACCCCATGTAAGTTATGGGGTAGTAACATCACACTTTTCAAAACGTGTTTTTCAGCCCGAAATAAACGCGTTTTTTCAGACAACTGAATCTCCTTGTAACAGCAAGGCTCAGAAGAGCCCACACACTCAGCCCTTAACCCCAGTGTACAGAAAGTGTCAAAACGTGTTTTTCAGCAGAAATAAACATGTTTCTGCAAGTTTGGTCAACCCCATGTAAGTTATGGGGCAGTAACATTACAATTTTCAAAACGTGTTTTTCAGCCCGAAATAAACGCGTTTTTTCAGACAACTGTATCTCCTTGTAACAGCAAGGCTCAGAAGAGCCCACACACTCAGCCCTTAACCCCAGTGTACAGAAAGTGCCAAAACGTGTTTTTCAGCAGAAATAAACATGTTTCTGCAAGTTTGGTCAACCCCATGTAAGTTATGGGGCAGTAACATCACATTTTCAAAACGTGTTTTTCAGCCCGAAATAAACGCGTTTTTTCAGACAACTGAATCTCCTTGTAACAGCAAGGCTCAGAAGTGCCCACACACTCAGCCCTTAACCCCAGTGTGCAGAAAGGGTCAAAATGTGTTTTTCAGCAGAAATAAACCTGTTTCTGCAAGTTTGGTCAACCCCATGTAAGTTATGGGGTAGTAACATCACACTTTTCAAAACGTGTTTTTCAGCCCGAAATAAGCGCGTTTCGTTTTTTCAGACAACTGAATCTCCTTGTAACAGCAAGGCTCAGAAGAGCCCACACACTCAGCCCTTAACCCCAGTGTACAGAAAGTGCCAAAACGTGTTTTTCAGCAGAAATAAACATATTTCTGCAAGTTTGGTCAACCCCATGTAAGTTATGGGGCAGTAACATCACATTTTCAAAACGTGTTTTTCAGCCCGAATAAACGCGTTTTTCAGACAACTGAATCTCCTTGTAACAGCAAGGCTCAGAAGTGCCCACACACTCAGCCCTTAACCCAGTGTGCAGAAAGGGTCAAAATGTGTTTTTCAGCAGAAATAAACATGTTTCTGCAAGTTTGGTCAACCCCATGTAAGTTATGGGGTAGTAACATCACACTTTTCAAAACGTGTTTTTCAGCCCGAAATAAGCGCGTTTTTTCAGACAACTGAATCTCCTTGTAACAGCAAGGCTCAGAAGAGCCCACACACTCAGCCCTTAACCCCAGTGTGCAGAAAGTGTCAAAACGTGTTTTTCAGCAGAAATAAACATGTTTCTGCAAGTTTGGTCAACCCCATGTAAGTTATGGGGTAGTAACATCACACTTTTCAAAACGTGTTTTTCAGCCCGAAATAAACGCGTTTTTTCAGACAACTGAATCTCCTTGTAACAGCAAGGCTCAGAAGAGCCCACACACTCAGCCCTTAACCCCAGTGTACAGAAAGTGTCAAAACGTGTTTTTCAGCAGAAATAAACATGTTTCTGCAAGTTTGGTCAACCCCATGTAAGTTATGGGGCAGTAACATCACATTTTCAAAACGTGTTTTTCAGCCCGAATAAACGCGTTTTTTCAGACAACTGAATCTCCTTGTAACAGCAAGGCTCAGAAGTGCCCACACACTCAGCCCTTAACCCCAGTGTGCAGAAAGGGTCAAAATGTGTTTTCAGCAGAAATAAACATGTTTCTGCAAGTTTGGTCAACCCCATGTAAGTTATGGGGTAGTAACATCACACTTTTCAAAACGTGTTTTTCAGCCCGAAATAAACGCGTTTTTTCAGACAACTGAATCTCCTTGTAACAGCAAGGCTCAGAAGTGCCCACACACTCAGCCCTTAACCCCAGTGTGCAGAAAGGGTCAAAATGTGTTTTTCAGCAGAAATAAACATGTTTCTGCAAGTTTGGTCAACCCCATGTAAGTTATGGGGTAGTAACATCACACTTTTCAAAACGAGTTTTTCAGCCCGAAATAAGCGCGTTTTTTCAGACAACTGAATCTCCTTGTAACAGCAAGGCTCAGAAGAGCCCACACACTCAGCCCTTAACCCCAGTGTGCAGAAAGTGTCAAAACGTGTTTTTCAGCAGAAATAAACATGTTTCTGCAAGTTTGGTCAACCCCATGTAAGTTATGGGGTAGTAACATCACACTTTTCAAAACGTGTTTTTCAGCCCGAAATAAACGCGTTTTTTCAGACAACTGAATCTCCTTGTAACAGCAAGGCTCAGAAGAGCCCACACACTCAGCCCTTAACCCCAGTGTACAGAAAGTGTCAAAACGTGTTTTTCAGCAGAAATAAACATGTTTCTGCAAGTTTGGTCAACCCCATGTAAGTTATGGGGCAGTAACATTACACTTTTCAAAACGTGTTTTTCAGCCCGAAATAAACGCGTTTTTTCAGACAACTGAATCTCCTTGTAACAGCAAGGCTCAGAAGAGCCCACACACTCAGCCCTTAACCCCAGTGTACAGAAAGTGCCAAAACGTGTTTTTCAGCAGAAATAAATATGTTTCTGCAAGTTTGGTCAACCCCATGTAAGTTATGGGGCAGTAACATCACATTTTCAAAACGTGTTTTTCAGCCCGAAATAAACGCGTTTTTTCAGACAACTGAATCTCCTTGTAACAGCAAGGCTCAGAAGTGCCCACACACTCAGCCCTTAACCCCAGTGTGCAGAAAGGGTCAAAATGTGTTTTTCAGCAGAAATAAACATGTTTCTGCAAGTTTGGTCAACCCCATGTAAGTTATGGGGCATTAACATCACACTTTTCAAAACGTGTTTTTCAGCCCGAAATAAGCGCGTTTTTTCAGACAACTGAATCTCCTTGTAACAGCAAGGCTCAGAAGAGCCCACACACTCAGCCCTTAACCCCAGTGTGCAGAAAGGGTCAAAATGTGTTTTTCAGCAGAAATAAACATGTTTCTGCAAGTTTGGTCAACCCCATGTAAGTTATGGGGCAGTAACATCACACTTTTCAAAACGTGTTTTTCAGCCCGAAATAAACGCGTTTTTTCAGACAACTGAATCTCCTTGTAACAGCAAGGCTCAGAAGTGCCCACACACTCAGCCCTTAACCCCAGTGTGCAGAAAGTGTCAAAACGTGTTTTTCAGCAGAAATAAACATGTTTCTGCAAGTTTGGTCAACCCCATGTTAGTTATGGGGCAGTAACATCACTCTTTTCAAAACGTGTTTTTCAGCCCGAAATAAGCGCGTTTTTTCAGACAACTGAATCTCCTTGTAACAGCAAGGCTCAGAAGAGCCCACACACTCAGCCCTTAACCCCAGTGTACAGAAAGTGCCAAAACGTGTTTTTCAGCAGAAATAAACATGTTTCTGCAAGTTTGGTCAACCCCATGTAAGTTATGGGGCAGTAACATCACATTTTCAAAACGTGTTTTTCAGCCCGAAATAAACGCGTTTTTTCAGACAACTGAATCTCCTTGTAACAGCAAGGCTCAGAAGTGCCCACACACTCAGCCCTTAACCCCAGTGTGCAGAAAGGGTCAAAATGTGTTTTTCAGCAGAAATAAACATGTTTCTGCAAGTTTGGTCAACCCCATGTAAGTTATGGGGCATTAACATCACACTTTTCAAAACGTGTTTTTCAGCCCGAAATAAGCGCGTTTTTTCAGACAACTGAATCTCCTTGTAACAGCAAGGCTCAGAAGAGCCCACACACTCAGCCCTTAACCCCAGTGTGCAGAAAGGGTCAAAACGTGTTTTTCAGCAGAAATAAACATGTTTCTGCAAGTTTGGTCAACCCCATGTAAGTTATGGGGCAGTAACATCACACTTTTCAAAACGTGTTTTTCAGCCCGAAATAAACGCGTTTTTTCAGACAACTGAATCTCCTTGTAACAGCAAGGCTCAGAAGTGCCCACACACTCAGCCCTTAACCCCAGTGTACAGAAAGTGTCAAAACGTGTTTTTCAGCAGAAATAAACATGTTTCTGCAAGTTTGGTCAACCCCATGTAAGTTATGGGGCAGTAACATCACACTTTTCAAAACGTGTTTTTCAGCCCGAAATAAACGCGTTTTTTCAGACAACTGAATCTCCTTGTAACAGCAAGGCTCAGAAGTGCCCACACACTCAGCCCTTAACCCCAGTGTGCAGAAAGTGTCAAAACGTGTTTTTCAGCAGAAATAAACATGTTTCTGCAAGTTTGGTCAACCCCATGTTAGTTATGGGGCAGTAACATCACTCTTTTCAAAACGTGTTTTTCAGCCCGAAATAAGCGCGTTTTTTCAGACAACTGAATCTCCTTGTAACAGCAAGGCTCAGAAGAGCCCACACACTCAGCCCTTAACCCCAGTGTACAGAAAGTGTCAAAACGTGTTTTTCAGCAGAAATAAACATGTTTCTGCAAGTTTGGTCAACCCCATGTAAGTTATGGGGCAGTAACATTACACTTTTCAAAACGTGTTTTTCAGCCCGAAATAAATGCGTTTTTTCAGACAACTGAATCTCCTTGTAACAGCAAGGCTCAGAAGAGCCCACACACTCAGCCCTTAACCCCAGTGTGCAGAAAGTGTCAAAACGTGTTTTTCAGCAGAAATAAACATGTTTCTGCAAGTTTGGTCAACCCCATGTAAGTTATGGGGTAGTAACATCACACTTTTCAAAACGTGTTTTTCAGCCCGAAATAAACGCGTTTTTTCAGACAACTGAATCTCCTTGTAACAGCAAGGCTCAGAAGTGCCCACACACTCAGCCCTTAACCCCAGTGTGCAGAAAGGGTCAAAATGTGTTTTTCAGCAGAAATAAACATGTTTCTGCAAGTTTGGTCAACCCCATGTAAGTTATGGGGTAGTAACATCACACTTTTCAAAACGTGTTTTTCAGCCCGAAATAAGCGCGTTTTTTCAGACAACTGAATCTCCTTGTAACAGCAAGGCTCAGAAGAGCCCACACACTCAGCCCTTAACCCCAGTGTGCAGAAAGTGTCAAAACGTGTTTTTCAGCAGAAATAAACATGTTTCTGCAAGTTTGGTCAACCCCATGTAAGTTATGGGGTAGTAACATCACACTTTTCAAAACGTGTTTTTCAGCCCGAAATAAACGCGTTTTTTCAGACAACTGAATCTCCTTGTAACAGCAAGGCTCAGAAGAGCCCACACACTCAGCCCTTAACCCCAGTGTACAGAAAGTGTCAAAACGTGTTTTTCAGCAGAAATAAACATGTTTCTGCAAGTTTGGTCAACCCCATGTAAGTTATGGGGCAGTAACATTACAATTTTCAAAACGTGTTTTTCAGCCCGAAATAAACGCGTTTTTTCAGACAACTGTATCTCCTTGTAACAGCAAGGCTCAGAAGAGCCCACACACTCAGCCCTTAACCCCAGTGTACAGAAAGTGCCAAAACGTGTTTTTCAGCAGAAATAAACATGTTTCTGCAAGTTTGGTCAACCCCATGTAAGTTATGGGGCAGTAACATCACATTTTCAAAACGTGTTTTTCAGCCCGAAATAAACGCGTTTTTTCAGACAACTGAATCTCCTTGTAACAGCAAGGCTCAGAAGTGCCCACACACTCAGCCCTTAACCCCAGTGTGCAGAAAGGGTCAAAATGTGTTTTTCAGCAGAAATAAACCTGTTTCTGCAAGTTTGGTCAACCCCATGTAAGTTATGGGGTAGTAACATCACACTTTTCAAAACGTGTTTTTCAGCCCGAAATAAGCGCGTTTTTTCAGACAACTGAATCTCCTTGTAACAGCAAGGCTCAGAAGAGCCCACACACTCAGCCCTTAACCCCAGTGTACAGAAAGTGCCAAAACGTGTTTTTCAGCAGAAATAAACATATTTCTGCAAGTTTGGTCAACCCCATGTAAGTTATGGGGCAGTAACATCACATTTTCAAAACGTGTTTTTCAGCCCGAAATAAACGCGTTTTTTCAGACAACTGAATCTCCTTGTAACAGCAAGGCTCAGAAGTGCCCACACACTCAGCCCTTAACCCCAGTGTGCAGAAAGGGTCAAAATGTGTTTTTCAGCAGAAATAAACATGTTTCTGCAAGTTTGGTCAACCCCATGTAAGTTATGGGGTAGTAACATCACACTTTTCAAAACGTGTTTTTCAGCCCGAAATAAGCGCGTTTTTTCAGACATCTGAATCTCCTTGTAACAGCAAGGCTCAGAAGAGCCCACACACTCAGCCCTTAACCCCAGTGTGCAGAAAGTGTCAAAACGTGTTTTTCAGCAGAAATAAACATGTTTCTGCAAGTTTGGTCAACCCCATGTAAGTTATGGGGTAGTAACATCACACTTTTCAAAACGTGTTTTTCAGCCCGAAATAAACGCGTTTTTTCAGACAACTGAATCTCCTTGTAACAGCAAGGCTCAGAAGAGCCCACACACTCAGCCCTTAACCCCAGTGTACAGAAAGTGTCAAAACGTGTTTTTCAGCAGAAATAAACATGTTTCTGCAAGTTTGGTCAACCCCATGTAAGTTATGGGGCAGTAACATCACATTTTCAAAACGTGTTTTTCAGCCCGAAATAAACGCGTTTTTTCAGACAACTGAATCTCCTTGTAACAGCAAGGCTCAGAAGTGCCCACACACTCAGCCCTTAACCCCAGTGTGCAGAAAGGGTCAAAATGTGTTTTTCAGCAGAAATAAACATGTTTCTGCAAGTTTGGTCAACCCCATGTAAGTTATGGGGCATTAACATCACACTTTTCAAAACGTGTTTTTCAGCCCGAAATAAGCGCGTTTTTTCAGACAACTGAATCTCCTTGTAACAGCAAGGCTCAGAAGAGCCCACACACTCAGCCCTTAACCCCAGTGTGCAGAAAGGGTCAAAATGTGTTTTTCAGCAGAAATAAACATGTTTCTGCAAGTTTGGTCAACCCCATGTAAGTTATGGGGCATTAACATCACACTTTTCAAAACGTGTTTTTCAGCCCGAAATAAGCGCGTTTTTTTCAGACAACTGAATCTCCTTGTAACAGCAAGGCTCAGAAGAGCCCACACACTCAGCCCTTAACCCCAGTGTACAGAAAGTGTCAAAACGTGTTTTTCAGCAGAAATAAACATGTTTCTGCAAGTTTGGTCAACCCCATGTAAGTTATGGGGCAGTAACATCACACTTTTCAAAACGTGTTTTTCAGCCCGAAATAAACACGTTTTTTCAGACAACTGAATCTCCTTGTAACAGCAAGGCTCAGAAGAGCCCACACACTCAGCCCTTAACCCCAGTGTACAGAAAGTGTCAAAACGTGTTTTTCAGCAGAAATAAACATGTTTCTGCAAGTTTGGTCAACCCCATGTAAGTTATGGGGCAGTAACATCACATTTTCAAAACGTGTTTTTCAGCCCAAAATAAACGCGTTTTTCAGACAACTGAATCTCCTTGTAACAGCAAGGCTCAGAAGTGCCCACACACTCAGCCCTTAACCCCAGTGTGCAGAAAGTGTCAAAACGTGTTTTTCAGCAGAAATAAACATGTTTCTGCAAGTTTGGTCAACCCCATGTAAGTTATGGGGCAGTAACATCACACTTTTCAAAACGTGTTTTTCAGCCCGAAATAAACGCGTTTTTTCAGACAACTGAATCTCCTTGAAACAGCAAGGCTCAGAAGTGCCCACACACTCAGCCCTTAACCCCAGTGTGCAGAAAGGGTCAAAATGTGTTTTTCAGCAGAAATAAACCTGTTTCTGCAAGTTTGGTCAACCCCATGTAAGTTATGGGGTAGTAACATCACACTTTTCAAAACGTGTTTTTCAGCCCGAAATAAGCGCGTTTTTTCAGACAACTGAATTTCCTTGTAACAGCAAGGCTCAGAAGAGCCCACACACTCAGCCCTTAACCCCAGTGTACAGAAAGTGCCAAAACGTGTTTTTCAGCAGAAATAAACATATTTCTGCAAGTTTGGTCAACCCCATGTAAGTTATGGGGCAGTAACATCACATTTTCAAAACGTGTTTTTCAGCCCGAAATAAACGCGTTTTTTCAGACAACTGAATCTCCTTGTAACAGCAAGGCTCAGAAGTGCCCACACACTCAGCCCTTAACCCCAGTGTGCAGAAAGGGTCAAAATGTGTTTTTCAGCAGAAATAAACATGTTTCTGCAAGTTTGGTCAACCCCATGTAAGTTATGGGGTATTAACATCACACTTTTCAAAACGTGTTTTTCAGCCCGAAATAAGCGCGTTTTTTCAGACAACTGAATCTCCTTGTAACAGCAAGGCTCAGAAGAGCCCACACACTCAGCCCTTAACCCCAGTGTGCAGAAAGTGTCAAAACGTGTTTTTCAGCAGAAATAAACATGTTTCTGCAAGTTTGGTCAACCTCATGTAAGTTATGGGGTAGTAACATCACACTTTTCAAAACGTGTTTTTCAGCCCGAAATAAACGCGTTTTTTCAGACAACTGAATCTCCTTGTAACAGCAAGGCTCAGAAGAGCCCACACACTCAGCCCTTAACCCAAGTGTACAGAAAGTGTCAAAACGTGTTTTTCAGCAGAAATAAACATGTTTCTGCAAGTTTGGTCAACCCCATGTAAGTTATGGGGCAGTAACATCACATTTTCAAAACGTGTTTTTCAGCCCGAAATAAACGCGTTTTTTCAGACAACTGAATCTCCTTGTAACAGCAAGGCTCAGAAGTGCCCACACACTCAGCCCTTAACCCCAGTGTGCAGAAAGGGTCAAAATGTGTTTTTCAGCAGAAATAAACATGTTTCTGCAAGTTTGGTCAACCCCATGTAACTTATGGGGCAGTAACATCACACTTTTCAAAACGTGTTTTTCAGCCCGAAATAAACGCGTTTTTTCAGACAACTGAATCTCCTTGTAACAGCAAGGCTCAGAAGTGCCCACACACTCAGCCCTTAACCCCAGTGTGCAGAAAGGGTCAAAATGTGTTTTTCAGCAGAAATAAACATGTTTCTGCAAGTTTGGTCAACCCCATGTAAGTTATGGGGTAGTAACATCACACTTTTCAAAACGTGTTTTTCAGCCCGAAATAAGCGCGTTTTTTCAGACAACTGAATCTCCTTGTAACAGCAAGGCTCAGAAGAGCCCACACACTCAGCCCTTAACCCCAGTGTGCAGAAAGTGTCAAAACGTGCTTTTCAGCAGAAATAAACATGTTTCTGCAAGTTTGGTCAACCCCATGTAAGTTATGGGGTAGTAACATCACACTTTTCAAAACGTGTTTTTCAGCCCGAAATAAACGCGTTTTTTCAGACAACTGAATCTCCTTGTAACAGCAAGGCTCAGAAGAGCCCACACACTCAGCCCTTAACCCCAGTGTACAGAAAGTGTCAAAACGTGTTTTTCAGCAGAAATAAACATGTTTCTGCAAGTTTGGTCAACCCCATGTAAGTTATGGGGCAGTAACATTACACTTTTCAAAACGTGTTTTTCAGCCCGAAATAAACGCGTTTTTTCAGACAACTGAATCTCCTTGTAACAGCAAGGCTCAGAAGAGCCCACACACTCAGCCCTTAACCCCAGTGTACAGAAAGTGCCAAAACGTGTTTTTCAGCAGAAATAAACATGTTTCTGCAAGTTTGGTCAACCCCATGTAAGTTATGGGGCAGTAACATCACATTTTCAAAAGTGTTTTTCAGCCCGAAATAAACGCGTTTTTTCAGACAACTGAATCTCCTTGTAACAGCAAGGCTCAGAAGTGCCCACACACTCAGCCCTTAACCCCAGTGTGCAGAAAGGGTCAAAATGTGTTTTTCAGCAGAAATAAACATGTTTCTGCAAGTTTGGTCAACCCCATGTAAGTTATGGGGCATTAACATCACACTTTTCAAAACGTGTTTTTCAGCCCGAAATAAGCGCGTTTTTTCAGACAACTGAATCTCCTTGTAACAGCAAGGCTCAAAAGAGCCCACACACTCAGCCCTTAACCCCAGTGTACAGAAAGTGTCAAAACGTGTTTTTCAGCAGAAATAAACATGTTTCTGCAAGTTTGGTCAACCCCATGTAAGTTATGGGGCAGTAACATCACACTTTTCAAAACGTGTTTTTCAGCCCGAAATAAGCGCGTTTTTTCAGACAACTGAATCTCCTTGTAACAGCAAGGCTCAGAAGAGCCCACACACTCAGCCCTTAACCCCAGTGTACAGAAAGTGTCAAAACGTGTTTTTCAGCAGAAATAAACATGTTTCTGCAAGTTTGGTCAACCCCATGTAAGTTATGGGGCAGTAACATCACACTTTTCAAAACGTGTTTTTCAGCCCGAAATAAACGCGTTTTTTCAGACAACTGAATCTCCTTGTAACAGCAAGGCTCAGAAGAGCCCACACACTCAGCCCTTAACCCCAGTGTACAGAAAGTGTCAAAACGTGTTTTTCAGCAGAAATAAACATGTTTCTGCAAGTTTGGTCAACCCCATGTAACTTATGGGGCAGTAACATCACACTTTTCAAAACGTGTTTTTCAGCCCGAAATAAACGCGTTTTTTCAGACAACTGAATCTCCTTGTAACAGCAAGGCTCAGAAGTGCCCACACACTCAGCCCTTAACCCCAGTGTGCAGAAAGTGTCAAAACGTGTTTTTCAGCAGAAATAAACATGTTTCTACAAGTTTGGTCAACCCCATGTTAGTTATGGGGCAGTAACATCACTCTTTTCAAAACGTGTTTTTCAGCCCGAAATAAGCGCGTTTTTTCAGACAACTGAATCTCCTTGTAACAGCAAGGCTCAGAAGAGCCCACACACTCAGCCCTTAACCCCAGTGTACAGAAAGTGTCAAAACGTGTTTTTCAGCAGAAATAAACATGTTTCTGCAAGTTTGGTCAACCCCATGTAAGTTATGGGGCAGTAACATTACACTTTTCAAAACGTGTTTTTCAGCCCGAAATAAACGCGTTTTTTCAGACAACTGAATCTCCTTGTAACAGCAAGGCTCAGAAGAGCCCACACACTCAGCCCTTAACCCCAGTGTACAGAAAGTGTCAAAACGTGTTTTTCAGCAGAAATAAACATGTTTCTGCAAGTTTGGTCAACCCCATGTAAGTTATGGGGCAGTAACATCACACTTTTCAAAACGTGTTTTTCAGCCCGAAATAAACGCGTTTTATCAGACAACTGAATCTCCTTGTAACAGCAAGGCTCAGAAGTGCCCACACACTCAGCCCTTAACCCCAGTGTGCAGAAAGGGTCAAAATGTGTTTTTCAGCAGAAATAAACATGTTTCTGCAAGTTTGGTCAACCCCATGTAAGTTATGGGGCATTAACATCACACTTTTCAAAACGTGTTTTTCAGCCCGAAATAAGCGCGTTTTTTTCAGACAACTGAATCTCCTTGTAACAGCAAGGCTCAGAAGAGCCCACACACTCAGCCCTTAACCCCAGTGTACAGAAAGTGTCAAAACGTGTTTTTCAGCAGAAATAAACATGTTTCTGCAAGTTTGGTCAACCCCATGTAAGTTATGGGGCAGTAACATCACACTTTTCAAAACGTGTTTTTCAGCCCGAAATAAACGCGTTTTTTCAGACAACTGAATCTCCTTGTAACAGCAAGGCTCAGAAGAGCCCACACACTCAGCCCTTAACCCCAGTGTACAGAAAGTGTCAAAACGTGTTTTTCAGCAGAAATAAACATGTTTCTGCAAGTTTGGTCAACCCCATGTAACTTATGGGGCAGTAACATCACACTTTTCAAAACGTGTTTTTCAGCCCGAAATAAACGCGTTTTTTCAGACAACTGAATCTCCTTGTAACAGCAAGGCTCAGAAGTGCCCACACACTCAGCCCTTAACCCCAGTGTGCAGAAAGTGTCAAAACGTGTTTTTCAGCAGAAATAAACATGTTTCTACAAGTTTGGTCAACCCCATGTTAGTTATGGGGCAGTAACATCACTCTTTTCAAAACGTGTTTTTCAGCCCGAAATAAGCGCGTTTTTTCAGACAACTGAATCTCCTTGTAACAGCAAGGCTCAGAAGAGCCCACACACTCAGCCCTTAACCCCAGTGTACAGAAAGTGTCAAAACGTGTTTTTCAGCAGAAATAAACATGTTTCTGCAAGTTTGGTCAACCCCATGTAAGTTATGGGGCAGTAACATTACACTTTTCAAAACGTGTTTTTCAGCCCGAAATAAACGCGTTTTTTCAGACAACTGAATCTCCTTGTAACAGCAAGGCTCAGAAGAGCCCACACACTCAGCCCTTAACCCCAGTGTGCAGAAAGTGTCAAAACGTGTTTTTCAGCAGAAATAAACATGTTTCTGCAAGTTTGGTCAACCCCATGTAAGTTATGGGGTAGTAACATCACACTTTTCAAAACGTGTTTTTCAGCCCGAAATAAACGCGTTTTTTCAGACAACTGAATCTCCTTGTAACAGCAAGGCTCAGAAGTGCCCACACACTCAGCCCTTAACCCCAGTGTGCAGAAAGGGTCAAAATGTGTTTTTCAGCAGAAATAAACATGTTTCTGCAAGTTTGGTCAACCCCATGTAAGTTATGGGGCATTAACATCACACTTTTCAAAACGTGTTTTTCAGCCCGAAATAAGCGCGTTTTTTCAGACAACTGAATCTCCTTGTAACAGCAAGGCTCAAAAGAGCCCACACACTCAGCCCTTAACCCCAGTGTACAGAAAGTGTCAAAACGTGTTTTTCAGCAGAAATAAACATGTTTCTGCAAGTTTGGTCAACCCCATGTAAGTTATGGGGCAGTAACATCACACTTTTCAAAACGTGTTTTTCAGCCCGAAATAAGCGCGTTTTTTCAGACAACTGAATCTCCTTGTAACAGCAAGGCTCAGAAGAGCCCACACACTCAGCCCTTAACCCCAGTGTACAGAAAGTGTCAAAACGTGTTTTTCAGCAGAAATAAACATGTTTCTGCAAGTTTGGTCAACCCCATGTAAGTTATGGGGCAGTAACATCACACTTTTCAAAACGTGTTTTTCAGCCCGAAATAAACGCGTTTTTTCAGACAACTGAATCTCCTTGTAACAGCAAGGCTCAGAAGAGCCCACACACTCAGCCCTTAACCCCAGTGTACAGAAAGTGTCAAAACGTGTTTTTCAGCAGAAATAAACATGTTTCTGCAAGTTTGGTCAACCCCATGTAACTTATGGGGCAGTAACATCACACTTTTCAAAACGTGTTTTTCAGCCCGAAATAAACGCGTTTTTTCAGACAACTGAATCTCCTTGTAACAGCAAGGCTCAGAAGTGCCCACACACTCAGCCCTTAACCCCAGTGTGCAGAAAGTGTCAAAACGTGTTTTTCAGCAGAAATAAACATGTTTCTACAAGTTTGGTCAACCCCATGTTAGTTATGGGGCAGTAACATCACTCTTTTCAAAACGTGTTTTTCAGCCCGAAATAAGCGCGTTTTTTCAGACAACTGAATCTCCTTGTAACAGCAAGGCTCAGAAGAGCCCACACACTCAGCCCTTAACCCCAGTGTACAGAAAGTGTCAAAACGTGTTTTTCAGCAGAAATAAACATGTTTCTGCAAGTTTGGTCAACCCCATGTAAGTTATGGGGCAGTAACATCACATTTTCAAAAGTGTTTTTCAGCCCGAAATAAACGCGTTTTTTCAGACAACTGAATCTCCTTGTAACAGCAAGGCTCAGAAGTGCCCACACACTCAGCCCTTAACCCCAGTGTGCAGAAAGGGTCAAAACGTGTTTTTCAGCAGAAATAAACATGTTTCTGCAAGTTTGGTCAACCCCATGTAAGTTATGGGGCATTAACATCACACTTTTCAAAACGTGTTTTTCAGCCCGAAATAAGCGCGTTTTTTCAGACAACTGAATCTCCTTGTAACAGCAAGGCTCAAAAGAGCCCACACACTCAGCCCTTAACCCCAGTGTACAGAAAGTGTCAAAACGTGTTTTTCAGCAGAAATAAACATGTTTCTGCAAGTTTGGTCAACCCCATGTAAGTTATGGGGCAGTAACATCACACTTTTCAAAACGTGTTTTTCAGCCCGAAATAAGCGCGTTTTTTCAGACAACTGAATCTCCTTGTAACAGCAAGGCTCAGAAGAGCCCACACACTCAGCCCTTAACCCCAGTGTACAGAAAGTGTCAAAACGTGTTTTTCAGCAGAAATAAACATGTTTCTGCAAGTTTGGTCAACCCCATGTAAGTTATGGGGCAGTAACATCACACTTTTCAAAACGTGTTTTTCAGCCCGAAATAAACGCGTTTTTTCAGACAACTGAATCTCCTTGTAACAGCAAGGCTCAGAAGAGCCCACACACTCAGCCCTTAACCCCAGTGTACAGAAAGTGTCAAAACGTGTTTTTCAGCAGAAATAAACATGTTTCTGCAAGTTTGGTCAACCCCATGTAACTTATGGGGCAGTAACATCACACTTTTCAAAACGTGTTTTTCAGCCCGAAATAAACGCGTTTTTTCAGACAACTGAATCTCCTTGTAACAGCAAGGCTCAGAAGTGCCCACACACTCAGCCCTTAACCCCAGTGTGCAGAAAGTGTCAAAACGTGTTTTTCAGCAGAAATAAACATGTTTCTACAAGTTTGGTCAACCCCATGTTAGTTATGGGGCAGTAACATCACTCTTTTCAAAACGTGTTTTTCAGCCCGAAATAAGCGCGTTTTTTCAGACAACTGAATCTCCTTGTAACAGCAAGGCTCAGAAGAGCCCACACACTCAGCCCTTAACCCCAGTGTACAGAAAGTGTCAAAACGTGTTTTTCAGCAGAAATAAACATGTTTCTGCAAGTTTGGTCAACCCCATGTAAGTTATGGGGCAGTAACATTACACTTTTCAAAACGTGTTTTTCAGCCCGAAATAAACGCGTTTTTTCAGACAACTGAATCTCCTTGTAACAGCAAGGCTCAGAAGAGCCCACACACTCAGCCCTTAACCCCAGTGTACAGAAAGTGTCAAAACGTGTTTTTCAGCAGAAATAAACATGTTTCTGCAAGTTTGGTCAACCCCATGTAAGTTATGGGGCAGTAACATCACACTTTTCAAAACGTGTTTTTCAGCCCGAAATAAACGCGTTTTTTCAGACAACTGAATCTCCTTGTAACAGCAAGGCTCAGAAGTGCCCACACACTCAGCCCTTAACCCCAGTGTGCAGAAAGGGTCAAAATGTGTTTTTCAGCAGAAATAAACATGTTTCTGCAAGTTTGGTCAACCCCATGTAAGTTATGGGGCATTAACATCACACTTTTCAAAACGTGTTTTTCAGCCCGAAATAAGCGCGTTTTTTTCAGACAACTGAATCTCCTTGTAACAGCAAGGCTCAGAAGAGCCCACACACTCAGCCCTTAACCCCAGTGTACAGAAAGTGTCAAAACGTGTTTTTCAGCAGAAATAAACATGTTTCTGCAAGTTTGGTCAACCCCATGTAAGTTATGGGGCAGTAACATCACACTTTTCAAAACGTGTTTTTCAGCCCGAAATAAACGCGTTTTTTCAGACAACTGAATCTCCTTGTAACAGCAAGGCTCAGAAGAGCCCACACACTCAGCCCTTAACCCCAGTGTACAGAAAGTGTCAAAACGTGTTTTTCAGCAGAAATAAACATGTTTCTGCAAGTTTGGTCAACCCCATGTAACTTATGGGGCAGTAACATCACACTTTTCAAAACGTGTTTTTCAGCCCGAAATAAACGCGTTTTTTCAGACAACTGAATCTCCTTGTAACAGCAAGGCTCAGAAGTGCCCACACACTCAGCCCTTAACCCCAGTGTGCAGAAAGTGTCAAAACGTGTTTTTCAGCAGAAATAAACATGTTTCTACAAGTTTGGTCAACCCCATGTTAGTTATGGGGCAGTAACATCACTCTTTTCAAAACGTGTTTTTCAGCCCGAAATAAGCGCGTTTTTTCAGACAACTGAATCTCCTTGTAACAGCAAGGCTCAGAAGAGCCCACACACTCAGCCCTTAACCCCAGTGTACAGAAAGTGTCAAAACGTGTTTTTCAGCAGAAATAAACATGTTTCTGCAAGTTTGGTCAACCCCATGTAAGTTATGGGGCAGTAACATTACACTTTTCAAAACGTGTTTTTCAGCCCGAAATAAACGCGTTTTTTCAGACAACTGAATCTCCTTGTAACAGCAAGGCTCAGAAGAGCCCACACACTCAGCCCTTAACCCCAGTGTGCAGAAAGTGTCAAAACGTGTTTTTCAGCAGAAATAAACATGTTTCTGCAAGTTTGGTCAACCCCATGTAAGTTATGGGGTAGTAACATCACACTTTTCAAAACGTGTTTTTCAGCCCGAAATAAACGCGTTTTTTCAGACAACTGAATCTCCTTGTAACAGCAAGGCTCAGAAGTGCCCACACACTCAGCCCTTAACCCCAGTGTGCAGAAAGGGTCAAAATGTGTTTTTCAGCAGAAATAAACATGTTTCTGCAAGTTTGGTCAACCCCATGTAAGTTATGGGGCATTAACATCACACTTTTCAAAACGTGTTTTTCAGCCCGAAATAAGCGCGTTTTTTCAGACAACTGAATCTCCTTGTAACAGCAAGGCTCAAAAGAGCCCACACACTCAGCCCTTAACCCCAGTGTACAGAAAGTGTCAAAACGTGTTTTTCAGCAGAAATAAACATGTTTCTGCAAGTTTGGTCAACCCCATGTAAGTTATGGGGCAGTAACATCACACTTTTCAAAACGTGTTTTTCAGCCCGAAATAAGCGCGTTTTTTCAGACAACTGAATCTCCTTGTAACAGCAAGGCTCAGAAGAGCCCACACACTCAGCCCTTAACCCCAGTGTACAGAAAGTGTCAAAACGTGTTTTTCAGCAGAAATAAACATGTTTCTGCAAGTTTGGTCAACCCCATGTAAGTTATGGGGCAGTAACATCACACTTTTCAAAACGTGTTTTTCAGCCCGAAATAAACGCGTTTTTTCAGACAACTGAATCTCCTTGTAACAGCAAGGCTCAGAAGAGCCCACACACTCAGCCCTTAACCCCAGTGTACAGAAAGTGTCAAAACGTGTTTTTCAGCAGAAATAAACATGTTTCTGCAAGTTTGGTCAACCCCATGTAACTTATGGGGCAGTAACATCACACTTTTCAAAACGTGTTTTTCAGCCCGAAATAAACGCGTTTTTTCAGACAACTGAATCTCCTTGTAACAGCAAGGCTCAGAAGTGCCCACACACTCAGCCCTTAACCCCAGTGTGCAGAAAGTGTCAAAACGTGTTTTTCAGCAGAAATAAACATGTTTCTACAAGTTTGGTCAACCCCATGTTAGTTATGGGGCAGTAACATCACTCTTTTCAAAACGTGTTTTTCAGCCCGAAATAAGCGCGTTTTTTCAGACAACTGAATCTCCTTGTAACAGCAAGGCTCAGAAGAGCCCACACACTCAGCCCTTAACCCCAGTGTACAGAAAGTGTCAAAACGTGTTTTTCAGCAGAAATAAACATGTTTCTGCAAGTTTGGTCAACCCCATGTAAGTTATGGGGCAGTAACATTACACTTTTCAAAACGTGTTTTTCAGCCCGAAATAAACGCGTTTTTTCAGACAACTGAATCTCCTTGTAACAGCAAGGCTCAGAAGAGCCCACACACTCAGCCCTTAACCCCAGTGTACAGAAAGTGTCAAAACGTGTTTTTCAGCAGAAATAAACATGTTTCTGCAAGTTTGGTCAACCCCATGTAAGTTATGGGGCAGTAACATCACACTTTTCAAAACGTGTTTTTCAGCCCGAAATAAACGCGTTTTTTCAGACAACTGAATCTCCTTGTAACAGCAAGGCTCAGAAGTGCCCACAAACTCAGCCCTTAACCGCAGTGTGCAGAAAGGGTCAAAATGTGTTTTTCAGCAGAAATAAACATGTTTCTGCAAGTTTGGTCAACCCCATGTAAGTTATGGGGCAGTAACATCACACTTTTCAAAACGTGTTTTTCAGCCCGAAATAAACGCGTTTTTTCAGACAACTGAATCTCCTTGTAACAGCAAGGCTCAGAAGAGCCCACACACTCAGCCCTTAACCCCAGTGTGCAGAAAGTGTCAAAACGTGTTTTTCAGCAGAAATAAACATGTTTCTGCAAGTTTGGTCAACCCCATGTAAGTTATGGGGTAGTAACATCACACTTTTCAAAACGTGTTTTTCAGCCCGAAATAAACGCGTTTTTTCAGACAACTGAATCTCCTTGTAACAGCAAGGCTCAGAAGTGCCCACACACTCAGCCCTTAACCCCAGTGTGCAGAAAGGGTCAAAATGTGTTTTTCAGCAGAAATAAACATGTTTCTGCAAGTTTGGTCAACCCCATGTAAGTTATGGGGTAGTAACATCACACTTTTCAAAACGTGTTTTTCAGCCCGAAATAAGCGCGTTTTTTCAGACAACTGAATCTCCTTGTAACAGCAAGGCTCAGAAGAGCCCACACACTCAGCCCTTAACCCCAGTGTGCAGAAAGTGTCAAAACGTGTTTTTCAGCAGAAATAAACATGTTTCTGCAAGTTTGGTCAACCCCATGTAAGTTATGGGGTAGTAACATCACACTTTTCAAAACGTGTTTTTCAGCCCGAAATAAACGCGTTTTTTCAGACAACTGAATCTCCTTGTAACAGCAAGGCTCAGAAGAGCCCACACACTCAGCCCTTAACCCCAGTGTACAGAAAGTGTCAAAACGTGTTTTTCAGCAGAAATAAACATGTTTCTGCAAGTTTGGTCAACCCCATGTAAGTTATGGGGCAGTAACATTACAATTTTCAAAACGTGTTTTTCAGCCCGAAATAAACGCGTTTTTTCAGACAACTGAATCTCCTTGTAACAGCAAGGCTCAGAAGAGCCCACACACTCAGCCCTTAACCCCAGTGTACAGAAAGTGCCAAAACGTGTTTTTCAGCAGAAATAAACATGTTTCTGCAAGTTTGGTCAACCCCATGTAAGTTATGGGGCAGTAACATCACATTTTCAAAACGTGTTTTTCAGCCCGAAATAAACGCGTTTTTTCAGACAACTGAATCTCCTTGTAACAGCAAGGCTCAGAAGTGCCCACACACTCAGCCCTTAACCCCAGTGTGCAGAAAGGGTCAAAATGTGTTTTTCAGCAGAAATAAACCTGTTTCTGCAAGTTTGGTCAACCCCATGTAAGTTATGGGGTAGTAACATCACACTTTTCAAAACGTGTTTTTCAGCCCGAAATAAGCGCGTTTTTTCAGACAACTGAATCTCCTTGTAACAGCAAGGCTCAGAAGAGCCCACACACTCAGCCCTTAACCCCAGTGTACAGAAAGTGCCAAAACGTGTTTTTCAGCAGAAATAAACATGTTTCTGCAAGTTTGGTCAACCCCATGTAAGTTATGGGGCAGTAACATCACATTTTCAAAACGTGTTTTTCAGCCCGAAATAAACGCGTTTTTTCAGACAACTGAATCTCCTTGTAACAGCAAGGCTCAGAAGTGCCCACACACTCAGCCCTTAACCCCAGTGTGCAGAAAGTGTCAAAACGTGTTTTTCAGCAGAAATAAACATGTTTCTGCAAGTTTGGTCAACCCCATGTTAGTTATGGGGCAGTAACATCACTCTTTTCAAAACGTGTTTTTCAGCCCGAAATAAGCGCGTTTTTTCAGACAACTGAATCTCCTTGTAACAGCAAGGCTCAGAAGAGCCCACACACTCAGCCCTTAACCCCAGTGTACAGAAAGTGTCAAAACGTGTTTTTCAGCAGAAATAAACATGTTTCTGCAAGTTTGGTCAACCCCATGTAAGTTATGGGGCAGTAACATTACACTTTTCAAAACGTGTTTTTCAGCCCGAAATAAACGCGTTTTTTCAGACAACTGAATCTCCTTGTAACAGCAAGGCTCAGAAGAGCCCACACACTCAGCCCTTAACCCCAGTGTGCAGAAAGTGTCAAAACGTGTTTTTCAGCAGAAATAAACATGTTTCTGCAAGTTTGGTCAACCCCATGTAAGTTATGGGGTAGTAACATCACACTTTTCAAAACGTGTTTTTCAGCCCGAAATAAACGCGTTTTTTCAGACAACTGAATCTCCTTGTAACAGCAAGGCTCAGAAGTGCCCACACACTCAGCCCTTAACCCCAGTGTGCAGAAAGGGTCAAAATGTGTTTTTCAGCAGAAATAAACATGTTTCTGCAAGTTTGGTCAACCCCATGTAAGTTATGGGGTAGTAACATCACACTTTTCAAAACGAGTTTTTCAGCCCGAAATAAGCGCGTTTTTTCAGACAACTGAATCTCCTTGTAACAGCAAGGCTCAGAAGAGCCCACACACTCAGCCCTTAACCCCAGTGTGCAGAAAGTGTCAAAACGTGTTTTTCAGCAGAAATAAACATGTTTCTGCAAGTTTGGTCAACCCCATGTAAGTTATGGGGTAGTAACATCACACTTTTCAAAACGTGTTTTTCAGCCCGAAATAAACGCGTTTTTTCAGACAACTGAATCTCCTTGTAACAGCAAGGCTCAGAAGAGCCCACACACTCAGCCCTTAACCCCAGTGTACAGAAAGTGTCAAAACGTGTTTTTCAGCAGAAATAAACATGTTTCTGCAAGTTTGGTCAACCCCATGTAAGTTATGGGGCAGTAACATTACACTTTTCAAAACGTGTTTTTCAGCCCGAAATAAACGCGTTTTTTCAGACAACTGAATCTCCTTGTAACAGCAAGGCTCAGAAGAGCCCACACACTCAGCCCTTAACCCCAGTGTACAGAAAGTGCCAAAACGTGTTTTTCAGCAGAAATAAACATGTTTCTGCAAGTTTGGTCAACCCCATGTAAGTTATGGGGCAGTAACATCACATTTTCAAAACGTGTTTTTCAGCCCGAAATAAACGCGTTTTTTCAGACAACTGAATCTCCTTGTAACAGCAAGGCTCAGAAGTGCCCACACACTCAGCCCTTAACCCCAGTGTGCAGAAAGGGTCAAAATGTGTTTTTCAGCAGAAATAAACATGTTTCTGCAAGTTTGGTCAACCCCATGTAAGTTATGGGGCATTAACATCACACTTTTCAAAACGTGTTTTTCAGCCCGAAATAAGCGCGTTTTTTCAGACAACTGAATCTCCTTGTAACAGCAAGGCTCAGAAGAGCCCACACACTCAGCCCTTAACCCCAGTGTACAGAAAGTGTCAAAACGTGTTTTTCAGCAGAAATAAACATGTTTCTGCAAGTTTGGTCAACCCCATGTAAGTTATGGGGCAGTAACATCACACTTTTCAAAACGTGTTTTTCAGCCCGAAATAAACGCGTTTTTTCAGACAACTGAATCTCCTTGTAACAGCAAGGCTCAGAAGTGCCCACAAACTCAGCCCTTAACCCCAGTGTGCAGAAAGGGTCAAAATGTGTTTTTCAGCAGAAATAAACATGTTTCTGCAAGTTTGGTCAACCCCATGTAAGTTATGGGGCAGTAACATTATAATTTTCAAAACGTGTTTTTCAGCCCGAAATAAACGCGTTTTTTCAGACAACTGAATCTCCTTGTAACAGCAAGGCTCAGAAGAGCCCACACACTCAGCCCTTAACCCCAGTGTACAGAAAGTGCCAAAACGTGTTTTTCAGCAGAAATAAACATGTTTCTGCAAGTTTGGTCAACCCCATGTAAGTTATGGGGCAGTAACATCACATTTTCAAAACGTGTTTTTCAGCCCGAAATAAACGCGTTTTTTCAGACAACTGAATCTCCTTGTAACAGCAAGGCTCAGAAGTGCCCACACACTCAGCCCTTAACCCCAGTGTGCAGAAAGGGTCAAAATGTGTTTTTCAGCAGAAATAAACATGTTTCTGCAAGTTTGGTCAACCCCATGTAAGTTATGGGGCATTAACATCACACTTTTCAAATCGTGTTTTTCAGCCCGAAATAAGCGCGTTTTTTCAGACAACTGAATCTCCTTGTAACAGCAAGGCTCAGAAGAGCCCACACACTCAGCCCTTAACCCCAGTGTGCAGAAAGGGTCAAAATGTGTTTTTCAGCAGAAATAAACATGTTTCTGCAAGTTTGGTCAACCCCATGTAAGTTATGGGGCAGTAACATCACACTTTTCAAAACGTGTTTTTCAGCCCGAAATAAACGCGTTTTTTCAGACAACTGAATCTCCTTGTAACAGCAAGGCTCAGAAGTGCCCACACACTCAGCCCTTAACCCCAGTGTGCAGAAAGTGTCAAAACGTGTTTTTCAGCAGAAATAAACATGTTTCTGCAAGTTTGGTCAACCCCATGTTAGTTATGGGGCAGTAACATCACTCTTTTCAAAACGTGTTTTTCAGCCCGAAATAAGCGCGTTTTTTCAGACAACTGAATCTCCTTGTAACAGCAAGGCTCAGAAGAGCCCACACACTCAGCCCTTAACCCCAGTGTACAGAAAGTGTCAAAACGTGTTTTTCAGCAGAAATAAACATGTTTCTGCAAGTTTGGTCAACCCCATGTAAGTTATGGGGTAGTAACATCACACTTTTCAAAACGTGTTTTTCAGCCCGAAATAAACGCGTTTTTTCAGACAACTGAATCTCCTTGTAACAGCAAGGCTCAGAAGTGCCCACACACTCAGCCCTTAACCCCAGTGTGCAGAAAGGGTCAAAATGTGTTTTTCAGCAGAAATAAACATGTTTCTGCAAGTTTGGTCAACCCCATGTAAGTTATGGGGTAGTAACATCACACTTTTCAAAACGAGTTTTTCAGCCCGAAATAAGCGCGTTTTTTCAGACAACTGAATCTCCTTGTAACAGCAAGGCTCAGAAGAGCCCACACACTCAGCCCTTAACCCCAGTGTGCAGAAAGTGTCAAAACGTGTTTTTCAGCAGAAATAAACATGTTTCTGCAAGTTTGGTCAACCCCATGTAAGTTATGGGGTAGTAACATCACACTTTTCAAAACGTGTTTTTCAGCCCGAAATAAACGCGTTTTTTCAGACAACTGAATCTCCTTGTAACAGCAAGGCTCAGAAGAGCCCACACACTCAGCCCTTAACCCCAGTGTACAGAAAGTGTCAAAACGTGTTTTTCAGCAGAAATAAACATGTTTCTGCAAGTTTGGTCAACCCCATGTAAGTTATGGGGCAGTAACATTACACTTTTCAAAACTTGTTTTTCAGCCCGAAATAAACGCGTTTTTTCAGACAACTGAATCTCCTTGTAACAGCAAGGCTCAGAAGAGCCCACACACTCAGCCCTTAACCCCAGTGTACAGAAAGTGCCAAAACGTGTTTTTCAGCAGAAATAAACATGTTTCTGCAAGTTTGGTCAACCCCATGTAAGTTATGGGGCAGTAACATCACATTTTCAAAACGTGTTTTTCAGCCCGAAATAAACGCGTTTTTTCAGACAACTGAATCTCCTTGTAACAGCAAGGCTCAGAAGTGCCCACACACTCAGCCCTTAACCCCAGTGTGCAGAAAGGGTCAAAACGTGTTTTTCAGCAGAAATAAACATGTTTCTGCAAGTTTGGTCAACCCCATGTAAGTTATGGGGCATTAACATCACACTTTTCAAAACGTGTTTTTCAGCCCGAAATAAGCGCGTTTTTTCAGACAACTGAATCTCCTTGTAACAGCAAGGCTCAGAAGAGCCCACACACTCAGCCCTTAACCCCAGTGTACAGAAAGTGTCAAAACGTGTTTTTCAGCAGAAATAAACATGTTTCTGCAAGTTTGGTCAACCCCATGTAAGTTATGGGGCAGTAACATCACACTTTTCAAAACGTGTTTTTCAGCCCGAAATAAACGCGTTTTTTCAGACAACTGAATCTCCTTGTAACAGCAAGGCTCAGAAGTGCCCACAAACTCAGCCCTTAACCCCAGTGTGCAGAAAGGGTCAAAATGTGTTTTTCAGCAGAAATAAACATGTTTCTGCAAGTTTGGTCAACCCCATGTAAGTTATGGGGCAGTAACATTATAATTTTCAAAACGTGTTTTTCAGCCCGAAATAAACGCGTTTTTTCAGACAACTGAATCTCCTTGTAACAGCAAGGCTCAGAAGAGCCCACACACTCAGCCCTTAACCCCAGTGTACAGAAAGTGCCAAAACGTGTTTTTCAGCAGAAATAAACATGTTTCTGCAAGTTTGGTCAACCCCATGTAAGTTATGGGGCAGTAACATCACATTTTCAAAACGTGTTTTTCAGCCCGAAATAAACGCGTTTTTTCAGACAACTTAATCTCCTTGTAACAGCAAGGCTCAGAAGTGCCCACACACTCAGCCCTTAACCCCAGTGTGCAGAAAGGGTCAAAATGTGTTTTTCAGCAGAAATAAACATGTTTCTGCAAGTTTGGTCAACCCCATGTAAGTTATGGGGCATTAACATCACACTTTTCAAAACGTGTTTTTCAGCCCGAAATAAGCGCGTTTTTTCAGACAACTGAATCTCCTTGTAACAGCAAGGCTCAGAAGAGCCCACACACTCAGCCCTTAACCCCAGTGTGCAGAAAGGGTCAAAATGTGTTTTTCAGCAGAAATAAACATGTTTCTGCAAGTTTGGTCAACCCCATGTAAGTTATGGGGCAGTAACATCACACTTTTCAAAACGTGTTTTTCAGCCCGAAATAAACGCGTTTTTTCAGACAACTGAATCTCCTTGTAACAGCAAGGCTCAGAAGTGCCCACACACTCAGCCCTTAACCCCAGTGTGCAGAAAGTGTCAAAACGTGTTTTTCAGCAGAAATAAACATGTTTCTGCAAGTTTGGTCAACCCCATGTTAGTTATGGGGCAGTAACATCACTCTTTTCAAAACGTGTTTTTCAGCCCGAAATAAGCGCGTTTTTTCAGACAACTGAATCTCCTTGTAACAGCAAGGCTCAGAAGAGCCCACACACTCAGCCCTTAACCCCAGTGTACAGAAAGTGTCAAAACGTGTTTTTCAGCAGAAATAAACATGTTTCTGCAAGTTTGGTCAACCCCATGTAAGTTATGGGGCAGTAACATTACACTTTTCAAAACGTGTTTTTCAGCCCGAAATAAATGCGTTTTTTCAGACAACTGAATCTCCTTGTAACAGCAAGGCTCAGAAGAGCCCACACACTCAGCCCTTAACCCCAGTGTGCAGAAAGTGTCAAAACGTATTTTTCAGCAGAAATAAACATGTTTCTGCAAGTTTGGTCAACCCCATGTAAGTTATGGGGTAGTAACATCACACTTTTCAAAACGTGTTTTTCAGCCCGAAATAAACGCGTTTTTTCAGACAACTGAATCTCCTTGTAACAGCAAGGCTCAGAAGTGCCCACACACTCAGCCCTTAACCCCAGTGTGCAGAAAGGGTCAAAATGTGTTTTTCAGCAGAAATAAACATGTTTCTGCAAGTTTGGTCAACCCCATGTAAGTTATGGGGTAGTAACATCACACTTTTCAAAACGAGTTTTTCAGCCCGAAATAAGCGCGTTTTTTCAGACAACTGAATCTCCTTGTAACAGCAAGGCTCAGAAGAGCCCACACACTCAGCCCTTAACCCCAGTGTGCAGAAAGTGTCAAAACGTGTTTTTCAGCAGAAATAAACATGTTTCTGCAAGTTTGGTCAACCCCATGTAAGTTATGGGGTAGTAACATCACACTTTTCAAAACGTGTTTTTCAGCCCAAAATAAACGCGTTTTTTCAGACAACTGAATCTCCTTGTAACAGCAAGGTTCAGAAGAGCCCACACACTCAGCCCTTAACCCCAGTGTACAGAAAGTGTCAAAACGTGTTTTTCAGCAGAAATAAACATGTTTCTGCAAGTTTGGTCAACCCCATGTAAGTTATGGGGCAGTAACATTACACTTTTCAAAACGTGTTTTTCAGCCCGAAATAAACGCGTTTTTTCAGACAACTGAATCTCCTTGTAACAGCAAGGCTCAGAAGAGCCCACACACTCAGCCCTTAACCCCAGTGTACAGAAAGTGCCAAAACGTGTTTTTCAGCAGAAATAAACATGTTTCTGCAAGTTTGGTCAACCCCATGTAAGTTATGGGGCAGTAACATCACATTTTCAAAACGTGTTTTTCAGCCCGAAATAAACGCGTTTTTTCAGACAACTGAATCTCCTTGTAACAGCAAGGCTCAGAAGTGCCCACACACTCAGCCCTTAACCCCAGTGTGCAGAAAGGGTCAAAATGTGTTTTTCAGCAGAAATAAACATGTTTCTGCAAGTTTGGTCAACCCCATGTAAGTTATGGGGCATTAACATCACACTTTTCAAAACGTGTTTTTCAGCCCGAAATAAGCGCGTTTTTTCAGACAACTGAATCTCCTTGTAACAGCAAGGCTCAGAAGAGCCCACACACTCAGCCCTTAACCCCAGTGTGCAGAAAGGGTCAAAATGTGTTTTTCAGCAGAAATAAACATGTTTCTGCAAGTTTGGTCAACCCCATGTAAGTTATGGGGCAGTAACATCACACTTTTCAAAACGTGTTTTTCAGCCCGAAATAAACGCGTTTTTTCAGACAACTGAATCTCCTTGTAACAGCAAGGCTCAGAAGTGCCCACACACTCAGCCCTTAACCCCAGTGTGCAGAAAGTGTCAAAACGTGTTTTTCAGCAGAAATAAACATGTTTCTGCAAGTTTGGTCAACCCCATGTTAGTTATGGGGCAGTAACATCACTCTTTTCAAAACGTGTTTTTCAGCCCGAAATAAGCGCGTTTTTTCAGACAACTGAATCTCCTTGTAACAGCAAGGCTCAGAAGAGCCCACACACTCAGCCCTTAACCCCAGTGTACAGAAAGTGCCAAAACGTGTTTTTCAGCAGAAATAAACATGTTTCTGCAAGTTTGGTCAACCCCATGTAAGTTATGGGGCAGTAACATCACATTTTCAAAACGTGTTTTTCAGCCCGAAATAAACGCGTTTTTTCAGACAACTGAATCTCCTTGTAACAGCAAGGCTCAGAAGTGCCCACACACTCAGCCCTTAACCCCAGTGTGCAGAAAGGGTCAAAATGTGTTTTTCAGCAGAAATAAACATGTTTCTGCAAGTTTGGTCAACCCCATGTAAGTTATGGGGCATTAACATCACACTTTTCAAAACGTGTTTTTCAGCCCGAAATAAGCGCGTTTTTTCAGACAACTGAATCTCCTTGTAACAGCAAGGCTCAGAAGAGCCCACACACTCAGCCCTTAACCCCAGTGTGCAGAAAGGGTCAAAATGTGTTTTTCAGCAGAAATAAACATGTTTCTGCAAGTTTGGTCAACCCCATGTAAGTTATGGGGCATTAACATCACACTTTTCAAAACGTGTTTTTCAGCCCGAAATAAGCGCGTTTTTTCAGACAACTGAATCTCCTTGTAACAGCAAGGCTCAGAAGAGCCCACACACTTAGCCCTTAACCCCAGTGTACAGAAAGTGTCAAAACGTGTTTTTCAGCAGAAATAAACATGTTTCTGCAAGTTTGGTCAACCCCATGTAAGTTATGGGGCAGTAACATCACACTTTTCAAAACGTGTTTTTCAGCCCGAAATAAACGCGTTTTTTCAGACAACTGAATCTCCTTGTAACAGCAAGGCTCAGAAGAGCCCACACACTCAGCCCTTAACCCCAGTGTACAGAAAGTGTCAAAACGTGTTTTTCAGCAGAAATAAACATGTTTCTGCAAGTTTGGTCAACCCCATGTAAGTTATGGGGCAGTAACATCACACTTTTCAAAACGTGTTTTTCAGCCCGAAATAAACGCGTTTTTTCAGACAACTGAATCTCCTTGTAACAGCAAGGCTCAGAAGTGCCCACACACTCAGCCCTTAACCCCAGTGTACAGAAAGTGTCAAAACGTGTTTTTCAGCAGAAATAAACATGTTTCTGCAAGTTTGGTCAACCCCATGTAAGTTATGGGGCAGTAACATCACACTTTTCAAAACGTGTTTTTCAGCCCGAAATAAACGCGTTTTTTCAGACAACTGAATCTCCTTGTAACAGCAAGGCTCAGAAGTGCCCACACACTCAGCCCTTAACCCCAGTGTGCAGAAAGTGTCAAAACGTGTTTTTCAGCAGAAATAAACATGTTTCTGCAAGTTTGGTCAACCCCATGTTAGTTATGGGGCAGTAACATCACTCTTTTCAAAACGTGTTTTTCAGCCCGAAATAAGCGCGTTTTTTCAGACAACTGAATCTCCTTGTAACAGCAAGGCTCAGAAGAGCCCACACACTCAGCCCTTAACCCCAGTGTACAGAAAGTGTCAAAACGTGTTTTTCAGCAGAAATAAACATGTTTCTGCAAGTTTGGTCAACCCCATGTAAGTTATGGGGCAGTAACATTACACTTTTCAAAACGTGTTTTTCAGCCCGAAATAAATGCGTTTTTTCAGACAACTGAATCTCCTTGTAACAGCAAGGCTCAGAAGAGCCCACACACTCAGCCCTTAACCCCAGTGTGCAGAAAGTGTCAAAACGTGTTTTTCAGCAGAAATAAACATGTTTCTGCAAGTTTGGTCAACCCCATGTAAGTTATGGGGTAGTAACATCACACTTTTCAAAACGTGTTTTTCAGCCCGAAATAAACGCGTTTTTTCAGACAACTGAATCTCCTTGTAACAGCAAGGCTCAGAAGTGCCCACACACTCAGCCCTTAACCCCAGTGTGCAGAAAGGGTCAAAATGTGTTTTTCAGCAGAAATAAACATGTTTCTGCAAGTTTGGTCAACCCCATGTAAGTTATGGGGTAGTAACATCACACTTTTCAAAACGTGTTTTTCAGCCCGAAATAAGCGCGTTTTTTCAGACAACTGAATCTCCTTGTAACAGCAAGGCTCAGAAGAGCCCACACACTCAGCCCTTAACCCCAGTGTGCAGAAAGTGTCAAAACGTGTTTTTCAGCAGAAATAAACATGTTTCTGCAAGTTTGGTCAACCCCATGTAAGTTATGGGGTAGTAACATCACACTTTTCAAAACGTGTTTTTCAGCCCGAAATAAACGCGTTTTTTCAGACAACTGAATCTCCTTGTAACAGCAAGGCTCAGAAGAGCCCACACACTCAGCCCTTAACCCCAGTGTACAGAAAGTGTCAAAACGTGTTTTTCAGCAGAAATAAACATGTTTCTGCAAGTTTGGTCAACCCCATGTAAGTTATGGGGCAGTAACATTACAATTTTCAAAACGTGTTTTTCAGCCCGAAATAAACGCGTTTTTTCAGACAACTGTATCTCCTTGTAACAGCAAGGCTCAGAAGAGCCCACACACTCAGCCCTTAACCCCAGTGTACAGAAAGTGCCAAAACGTGTTTTTCAGCAGAAATAAACATGTTTCTGCAAGTTTGGTCAACCCCATGTAAGTTATGGGGCAGTAACATCACATTTTCAAAACGTGTTTTTCAGCCCGAAATAAACGCGTTTTTTCAGACAACTGAATCTCCTTGTAACAGCAAGGCTCAGAAGTGCCCACACACTCAGCCCTTAACCCCAGTGTGCAGAAAGGGTCAAAATGTGTTTTTCAGCAGAAATAAACCTGTTTCTGCAAGTTTGGTCAACCCCATGTAAGTTATGGGGTAGTAACATCACACTTTTCAAAACGTGTTTTTCAGCCCGAAATAAGCGCGTTTTTTCAGACAACTGAATCTCCTTGTAACAGCAAGGCTCAGAAGAGCCCACACACTCAGCCCTTAACCCCAGTGTACAGAAAGTGCCAAAACGTGTTTTTCAGCAGAAATAAACATATTTCTGCAAGTTTGGTCAACCCCATGTAAGTTATGGGGCAGTAACATCACATTTTCAAAACGTGTTTTTCAGCCCGAAATAAACGCGTTTTTTCAGACAACTGAATCTCCTTGTAACAGCAAGGCTCAGAAGTGCCCACACACTCAGCCCTTAACCCCAGTGTGCAGAAAGGGTCAAAATGTGTTTTTCAGCAGAAATAAACATGTTTCTGCAAGTTTGGTCAACCCCATGTAAGTTATGGGGTAGTAACATCACACTTTTCAAAACGTGTTTTTCAGCCCGAAATAAGCGCGTTTTTTCAGACAACTGAATCTCCTTGTAACAGCAAGGCTCAGAAGAGCCCACACACTCAGCCCTTAACCCCAGTGTGCAGAAAGTGTCAAAACGTGTTTTTCAGCAGAAATAAACATGTTTCTGCAAGTTTGGTCAACCCCATGTAAGTTATGGGGTAGTAACATCACACTTTTCAAAACGTGTTTTTCAGCCCGAAATAAACGCGTTTTTTCAGACAACTGAATCTCCTTGTAACAGCAAGGCTCAGAAGAGCCCACACACTCAGCCCTTAACCCCAGTGTACAGAAAGTGTCAAAACGTGTTTTTCAGCAGAAATAAACATGTTTCTGCAAGTTTGGTCAACCCCATGTAAGTTATGGGGCAGTAACATCACATTTTCAAAACGTGTTTTTCAGCCCGAAATAAACGCGTTTTTTCAGACAACTGAATCTCCTTGTAACAGCAAGGCTCAGAAGTGCCCACACACTCAGCCCTTAACCCCAGTGTGCAGAAAGGGTCAAAATGTGTTTTTCAGCAGAAATAAACATGTTTCTGCAAGTTTGGTCAACCCCATGTAAGTTATGGGGCATTAACATCACACTTTTCAAAACGTGTTTTTCAGCCCGAAATAAGCGCGTTTTTTCAGACAACTGAATCTCCTTGTAACAGCAAGGCTCAGAAGAGCCCACACACTCAGCCCTTAACCCCAGTGTGCAGAAAGGGTCAAAATGTGTTTTTCAGCAGAAATAAACATGTTTCTGCAAGTTTGGTCAACCCCATGTAAGTTATGGGGCATTAACATCACACTTTTCAAAACGTGTTTTTCAGCCCGAAATAAGCGCGTTTTTTTCAGACAACTGAATCTCCTTGTAACAGCAAGGCTCAGAAGAGCCCACACACTCAGCCCTTAACCCCAGTGTACAGAAAGTGTCAAAACGTGTTTTTCAGCAGAAATAAACATGTTTCTGCAAGTTTGGTCAACCCCATGTAAGTTATGGGGCAGTAACATCACACTTTTCAAAACGTGTTTTTCAGCCCGAAATAAACACGTTTTTTCAGACAACTGAATCTCCTTGTAACAGCAAGGCTCAGAAGAGCCCACACACTCAGCCCTTAACCCCAGTGTACAGAAAGTGTCAAAACGTGTTTTTCAGCAGAAATAAACATGTTTCTGCAAGTTTGGTCAACCCCATGTAAGTTATGGGGCAGTAACATCACATTTTCAAAACGTGTTTTTCAGCCCGAAATAAATGCGTTTTTTCAGACAACTGAATCTCCTTGTAACAGCAAGGCTCAGAAGAGCCCACACACTCAGCCCTTAACCCCAGTGTGCAGAAAGTGTCAAAACGTGTTTTTCAGCAGAAATAAACATGTTTCTGCAAGTTTGGTCAACCCCATGTAAGTTATGGGGTAGTAACATCACACTTTTCAAAACGTGTTTTTCAGCCCGAAATAAACGCGTTTTTTCAGACAACTGAATCTCCTTGTAACAGCAAGGCTCAGAAGTGCCCACACACTCAGCCCTTAACCCCAGTGTGCAGAAAGGGTCAAAATGTGTTTTTCAGCAGAAATAAACATGTTTCTGCAAGTTTGGTCAACCCCATGTAAGTTATGGGGTAGTAACATCACACTTTTCAAAACGAGTTTTTCAGCCCGAAATAAGCGCGTTTTTTCAGACAACTGAATCTCCTTGTAACAGCAAGGCTCAGAAGAGCCCACACACTCAGCCCTTAACCCCAGTGTGCAGAAAGTGTCAAAACGTGTTTTTCAGCAGAAATAAACATGTTTCTGCAAGTTTGGTCAACCCCATGTAAGTTATGGGGTAGTAACATCACACTTTTCAAAACGTGTTTTTCAGCCCGAAATAAACGCGTTTTTTCAGACAACTGAATCTCCTTGTAACAGCAAGGCTCAGAAGAGCCCACACACTCAGCCCTTAACCCCAGTGTACAGAAAGTGTCAAAACGTGTTTTTCAGCAGAAATAAACATGTTTCTGCAAGTTTGGTCAACCCCATGTAAGTTATGGGGCAGTAACATTACACTTTTCAAAACGTGTTTTTCAGCCCGAAATAAACGCGTTTTTTCAGACAACTGAATCTCCTTGTAACAGCAAGGCTCAGAAGAGCCCACACACTCAGCCCTTAACCCCAGTGTACAGAAAGTGCCAAAACGTGTTTTTCAGCAGAAATAAACATGTTTCTGCAAGTTTGGTCAACCCCATGTAAGTTATGGGGCAGTAACATCACATTTTCAAAACGTGTTTTTCAGCCCGAAATAAACGCGTTTTTTCAGACAACTGAATCTCCTTGTAACAGCAAGGCTCAGAAGTGCCCACACACTCAGCCCTTAACCCCAGTGTGCAGAAAGGGTCAAAATGTGTTTTTCAGCAGAAATAAACATGTTTCTGCAAGTTTGGTCAACCCCATGTAAGTTATGGGGCATTAACATCACACTTTTCAAAACGTGTTTTTCAGCCCGAAATAAGCGCGTTTTTTCAGACAACTGAATCTCCTTGTAACAGCAAGGCTCAGAAGAGCCCACACACTCAGCCCTTAACCCCAGTGTGCAGAAAGGGTCAAAATGTGTTTTTCAGCAGAAATAAACATGTTTCTGCAAGTTTGGTCAACCCCATGTAAGTTATGGGGCAGTAACATCACACTTTTCAAAACGTGTTTTTCAGCCCGAAATAAACGCGTTTTTTCAGACAACTGAATCTCCTTGTAACAGCAAGGCTCAGAAGTGCCCACACACTCAGCCCTTAACCCCAGTGTGCAGAAAGTGTCAAAACGTGTTTTTCAGCAGAAATAAACATGTTTCTGCAAGTTTGGTCAACCCCATGTTAGTTATGGGGCAGTAACATCACTCTTTTCAAAACGTGTTTTTCAGCCCGAAATAAGCGCGTTTTTTCAGACAACTGAATCTCCTTGTAACAGCAAGGCTCAGAAGAGCCCACACACTCAGCCCTTAACCCCAGTGTACAGAAAGTGCCAAAACGTGTTTTTCAGCAGAAATAAACATGTTTCTGCAAGTTTGGTCAACCCCATGTAAGTTATGGGGCAGTAACATCACATTTTCAAAACGTGTTTTTCAGCCCGAAATAAACGCGTTTTTTCAGACAACTGAATCTCCTTGTAACAGCAAGGCTCAGAAGTGCCCACACACTCAGCCCTTAACCCCAGTGTGCAGAAAGGGTCAAAATGTGTTTTTCAGCAGAAATAAACATGTTTCTGCAAGTTTGGTCAACCCCATGTAAGTTATGGGGCATTAACATCACACTTTTCAAAACGTGTTTTTCAGCCCGAAATAAGCGCGTTTTTTCAGACAACTGAATCTCCTTGTAACAGCAAGGCTCAGAAGAGCCCACACACTCAGCCCTTAACCGCAGTGTGCAGAAAGGGTCAAAATGTGTTTTTCAGCAGAAATAAACATGTTTCTGCAAGTTTGGTCAACCCCATGTAAGTTATGGGGCATTAACATCACACTTTTCAAAACGTGTTTTTCAGCCCGAAATAAGCGCGTTTTTTCAGACAACTGAATCTCCTTGTAACAGCAAGGCTCAGAAGAGCCCACACACTCAGCCCTTAACCCCAGTGTACAGAAAGTGTCAAAACGTGTTTTTCAGCAGAAATAAACATGTTTCTGCAAGTTTGGTCAACCCCATGTAAGTTATGGGGCAGTAACATCACACTTTTCAAAACGTGTTTTTCAGCCCGAAATAAACGCGTTTTTTCAGACAACTGAATCTCCTTGTAACAGCAAGGCTCAGAAGAGCCCACACACTCAGCCCTTAACCCCAGTGTACAGAAAGTGTCAAAACGTGTTTTTCAGCAGAAATAAACATGTTTCTGCAAGTTTGGTCAACCCCATGTAAGTTATGGGGCAGTAACATCACACTTTTCAAAACGTGTTTTTCAGCCCGAAATAAACGCGTTTTTTCAGACAACTGAATCTCCTTGTAACAGCAAGGCTCAGAAGTGCCCACACACTCAGCCCTTAACCCCAGTGTGCAGAAAGTGTCAAAACGTGTTTTTCAGCAGAAATAAACATGTTTCTGCAAGTTTGGTCAACCCCATGTTAGTTATGGGGCAGTAACATCACTCTTTTCAAAACGTGTTTTTCAGCCCGAAATAAGCGCGTTTTTTCAGACAACTGAATCTCCTTGTAACAGCAAGGCTCAGAAGAGCCCACACACTCAGCCCTTAACCCCAGTGTACAGAAAGTGTCAAAACGTGTTTTTCAGCAGAAATAAACATGTTTCTGCAAGTTTGGTCAACCCCATGTAAGTTATGGGGCAGTAACATTACACTTTTCAAAACGTGTTTTTCAGCCCGAAATAAATGCGTTTTTTCAGACAACTGAATCTCCTTGTAACAGCAAGGCTCAGAAGAGCCCACACACTCAGCCCTTAACCCCAGTGTGCAGAAAGTGTCAAAACGTGTTTTTCAGCAGAAATAAACATGTTTCTGCAAGTTTGGTCAACCCCATGTAAGTTATGGGGTAGTAACATCACACTTTTCAAAACGTGTTTTTCAGCCCGAAATAAACGCGTTTTTTCAGACAACTGAATCTCCTTGTAACAGCAAGGCTCAGAAGTGCCCACACACTCAGCCCTTAACCCCAGTGTGCAGAAAGGGTCAAAATGTGTTTTTCAGCAGAAATAAACATGTTTCTGCAAGTTTGGTCAACCCCATGTAAGTTATGGGGTAGTAACATCACACTTTTCAAAACGTGTTTTTCAGCCCGAAATAAGCGCGTTTTTTCAGACAACTGAATCTCCTTGTAACAGCAAGGCTCAGAAGAGCCCACACACTCAGCCCTTAACCCCAGTGTGCAGAAAGTGTCAAAACGTGTTTTTCAGCAGAAATAAACATGTTTCTGCAAGTTTGGTCAACCCCATGTAAGTTATGGGGTAGTAACATCACACTTTTCAAAACGTGTTTTTCAGCCCGAAATAAGCGCGTTTTTTCAGACAACTGAATCTCCTTGTAACAGCAAGGCTCAGAAGAGCCCACACACTCAGCCCTTAACCCCAGTGTACAGAAAGTGTCAAAACGTGTTTTTCAGCAGAAATAAACATGTTTCTGCAAGTTTGGTCAACCCCATGTAAGTTATGGGGCAGTAACATTACAATTTTCAAAACGTGTTTTTCAGCCCGAAATAAACGCGTTTTTTCAGACAACTGTATCTCCTTGTAACAGCAAGGCTCAGAAGAGCCCACACACTCAGCCCTTAACCCCAGTGTACAGAAAGTGCCAAAACGTGTTTTTCAGCAGAAATAAACATGTTTCTGCAAGTTTGGTCAACCCCATGTAAGTTATGGGGCAGTAACATCACATTTTCAAAACGTGTTTTTCAGCCCGAAATAAACGCGTTTTTTCAGACAACTGAATCTCCTTGTAACAGCAAGGCTCAGAAGTGCCCACACACTCAGCCCTTAACCCCAGTGTGCAGAAAGGGTCAAAATGTGTTTTTCAGCAGAAATAAACCTGTTTCTGCAAGTTTGGTCAACCCCATGTAAGTTATGGGGTAGTAACATCACACTTTTCAAAACGTGTTTTTCAGCCCGAAATAAGCGCGTTTTTTCAGACAACTGAATCTCCTTGTAACAGCAAGGCTCAGAAGAGCCCACACACTCAGCCCTTAACCCCAGTGTACAGAAAGTGCCAAAACGTGTTTTTCAGCAGAAATAAACATATTTCTGCAAGTTTGGTCAACCCCATGTAAGTTATGGGGCAGTAACATCACATTTTCAAAACGTGTTTTTCAGCCCGAAATAAACGCGTTTTTTCAGACAACTGAATCTCCTTGTAACAGCAAGGCTCAGAAGTGCCCACACACTCAGCCCTTAACCCCAGTGTGCAGAAAGGGTCAAAATGTGTTTTTCAGCAGAAATAAACATGTTTCTGCAAGTTTGGTCAACCCCATGTAAGTTATGGGGTAGTAACATCACACTTTTCAAAACGTGTTTTTCAGCCCGAAATAAGCGCGTTTTTTCAGACATCTGAATCTCCTTGTAACAGCAAGGCTCAGAAGAGCCCACACACTCAGCCCTTAACCCCAGTGTGCAGAAAGTGTCAAAACGTGTTTTTCAGCAGAAATAAACATGTTTCTGCAAGTTTGGTCAACCCCATGTAAGTTATGGGGTAGTAACATCACACTTTTCAAAACGTGTTTTTCAGCCCGAAATAAACGCGTTTTTTCAGACAACTGAATCTCCTTGTAACAGCAAGGCTCAGAAGAGCCCACACACTCAGCCCTTAACCCCAGTGTACAGAAAGTGTCAAAACGTGTTTTTCAGCAGAAATAAACATGTTTCTGCAAGTTTGGTCAACCCCATGTAAGTTATGGGGCAGTAACATCACATTTTCAAAACGTGTTTTTCAGCCCGAAATAAACGCGTTTTTTCAGACAACTGAATCTCCTTGTAACAGCAAGGCTCAGAAGTGCCCACACACTCAGCCCTTAACCCCAGTGTGCAGAAAGGGTCAAAATGTGTTTTTCAGCAGAAATAAACATGTTTCTGCAAGTTTGGTCAACCCCATGTAAGTTATGGGGCATTAACATCACACTTTTCAAAACGTGTTTTTCAGCCCGAAATAAGCGCGTTTTTTCAGACAACTGAATCTCCTTGTAACAGCAAGGCTCAGAAAAGCCCACACACTCAGCCCTTAACCCCAGTGTGCAGAAAGGGTCAAAATGTGTTTTTCAGCAGAAATAAACATGTTTCTGCAAGTTTGGTCAACCCCATGTAAGTTATGGGGCATTAACATCACACTTTTCAAAACGTGTTTTTCAGCCCGAAATAAGCGCGTTTTTTTCAGACAACTGAATCTCCTTGTAACAGCAAGGCTCAGAAGAGCCCACACACTCAGCCCTTAACCCCAGTGTACAGAAAGTGTCAAAACGTGTTTTTCAGCAGAAATAAACATGTTTCTGCAAGTTTGGTCAACCCCATGTAAGTTATGGGGCAGTAACATCACACTTTTCAAAACGTGTTTTTCAGCCCGAAATAAACACGTTTTTTCAGACAACTGAATCTCCTTGTAACAGCAAGGCTCAGAAGAGCCCACACACTCAGCCCTTAACCCCAGTGTACAGAAAGTGTCAAAACGTGTTTTTCAGCAGAAATAAACATGTTTCTGCAAGTTTGGTCAACCCCATGTAAGTTATGGGGCAGTAACATCACATTTTCAAAACGTGTTTTTCAGCCCAAAATAAACGCGTTTTTTCAGACAACTGAATCTCCTTGTAACAGCAAGGCTCAGAAGTGCCCACACACTCAGCCCTTAACCCCAGTGTGCAGAAAGTGTCAAAACGTGTTTTTCAGCAGAAATAAACATGTTTCTGCAAGTTTGGTCAACCCCATGTAAGTTATGGGGCAGTAACATCACACTTTTCAAAACGTGTTTTTCAGCCCGAAATAAACGCGTTTTTTCAGACAACTGAATCTCCTTGAAACAGCAAGGCTCAGAAGTGCCCACACACTCAGCCCTTAACCCCAGTGTGCAGAAAGGGTCAAAATGTGTTTTTCAGCAGAAATAAACCTGTTTCTGCAAGTTTGGTCAACCCCATGTAAGTTATGGGGTAGTAACATCACACTTTTCAAAACGTGTTTTTCAGCCCGAAATAAGCGCGTTTTTTCAGACAACTGAATTTCCTTGTAACAGCAAGGCTCAGAAGAGCCCACACACTCAGCCCTTAACCCCAGTGTACAGAAAGTGCCAAAACGTGTTTTTCAGCAGAAATAAACATATTTCTGCAAGTTTGGTCAACCCCATGTAAGTTATGGGGCAGTAACATCACATTTTCAAAACGTGTTTTTCAGCCCGAAATAAACGCGTTTTTTCAGACAACTGAATCTCCTTGTAACAGCAAGGCTCAGAAGTGCCCACACACTCAGCCCTTAACCCCAGTGTGCAGAAAGGGTCAAAATGTGTTTTTCAGCAGAAATAAACATGTTTCTGCAAGTTTGGTCAACCCCATGTAAGTTATGGGGTATTAACATCACACTTTTCAAAACGTGTTTTTCAGCCCGAAATAAGCGCGTTTTTTCAGACAACTGAATCTCCTTGTAACAGCAAGGCTCAGAAGAGCCCACACACTCAGCCCTTAACCCCAGTGTGCAGAAAGTGTCAAAACGTGTTTTTCAGCAGAAATAAACATGTTTCTGCAAGTTTGGTCAACCTCATGTAAGTTATGGGGTAGTAACATCACACTTTTCAAAACGTGTTTTTCAGCCCGAAATAAACGCGTTTTTTCAGACAACTGAATCTCCTTGTAACAGCAAGGCTCAGAAGAGCCCACACACTCAGCCCTTAACCCCAGTGTACAGAAAGTGTCAAAACGTGTTTTTCAGCAGAAATAAACATGTTTCTGCAAGTTTGGTCAACCCCATGTAAGTTATGGGGCAGTAACATCACATTTTCAAAACGTGTTTTTCAGCCCGAAATAAACGCGTTTTTTCAGACAACTGAATCTCCTTGTAACAGCAAGGCTCAGAAGTGCCCACACACTCAGCCTTTAACCCCAGTGTGCAGAAAGGGTCAAAATGTGTTTTTCAGCAGAAATAAACATGTTTCTGCAAGTTTGGTCAACCCCATGTAAGTTATGGGGCATTAACATCACACTTTTCAAAACGTGTTTTTCAGCCCGAAATAAGCGCGTTTTTTTCAGACAACTGAATCTCCTTGTAACAGCAAGGCTCAGAAGAGCCCACACACTCAGCCCTTAACCCCAGTGTACAGAAAGTGTCAAAACGTGTTTTTCAGCAGAAATAAACATGTTTCTGCAAGTTTGGTCAACCCCATGTAAGTTATGGGGCAGTAACATCACACTTTTCAAAACGTGTTTTTCAGCCCGAAATAAACGCGTTTTTTCAGACAACTGAATCTCCTTGTAACAGCAAGGCTCAGAAGAGCCCACACACTCAGCCCTTAACCCCAGTGTACAGAAAGTGTCAAAACGTGTTTTTCAGCAGAAATAAACATGTTTCTGCAAGTTTGGTCAACCCCATGTAACTTATGGGGCAGTAACATCACACTTTTCAAAACGTGTTTTTCAGCCCGAAATAAACGCGTTTTTTCAGACAACTGAATCTCCTTGTAACAGCAAGGCTCAGAAGTGCCCACACACTCAGCCCTTAACCCCAGTGTGCAGAAAGTGTCAAAACGTGTTTTTCAGCAGAAATAAACATGTTTCTACAAGTTTGGTCAACCCCATGTTAGTTATGGGGCAGTAACATCACTCTTTTCAAAACGTGTTTTTCAGCCCGAAATAAGCGCGTTTTTTCAGACAACTGAATCTCCTTGTAACAGCAAGGCTCAGAAGAGCCCACACACTCAGCCCTTAACCCCAGTGTACAGAAAGTGTCAAAACGTGTTTTTCAGCAGAAATAAACATGTTTCTGCAAGTTTGGTCAACCCCATGTAAGTTATGGGGCAGTAACATTACACTTTTCAAAACGTGTTTTTCAGCCCGAAATAAACGCGTTTTTTCAGACAACTGAATCTCCTTGTAACAGCAAGGCTCAGAAGAGCCCACACACTCAGCCCTTAACCCCAGTGTGCAGAAAGTGTCAAAACGTGTTTTTCAGCAGAAATAAACATGTTTCTGCAAGTTTGGTCAACCCCATGTAAGTTATGGGGTAGTAACATCACACTTTTCAAAACGTGTTTTTCAGCCCGAAATAAACGCGTTTTTTCAGACAACTGAATCTCCTTGTAACAGCAAGGCTCAGAAGTGCCCACACACTCAGCCCTTAACCCCAGTGTGCAGAAAGGGTCAAAATGTGTTTTTCAGCAGAAATAAACATGTTTCTGCAAGTTTGGTCAACCCCATGTAAGTTATGGGGTAGTAACATCACACTTTTCAAAACGTGTTTTTCAGCCCGAAATAAGCGCGTTTTTTCAGACAACTGAATCTCCTTGTAACAGCAAGGCTCAGAAGAGCCCACACACTCAGCCCTTAACCCCAGTGTGCAGAAAGTGTCAAAACGTGCTTTTCAGCAGAAATAAACATGTTTCTGCAAGTTTGGTCAACCCCATGTAAGTTATGGGGTAGTAACATCACACTTTTCAAAACGTGTTTTTCAGCCCGAAATAAACGCGTTTTTTCAGACAACTGAATCTCCTTGTAACAGCAAGGCTCAGAAGAGCCCACACACTCAGCCCTTAACCCCAGTGTACAGAAAGTGTCAAAACGTGTTTTTCAGCAGAAATAAACATGTTTCTGCAAGTTTGGTCAACCCCATGTAAGTTATGGGGCAGTAACATTACACTTTTCAAAACGTGTTTTTCAGCCCGAAATAAACGCGTTTTTTCAGACAACTGAATCTCCTTGTAACAGCAAGGCTCAGAAGAGCCCACACACTCAGCCCTTAACCCCAGTGTACAGAAAGTGCCAAAACGTGTTTTTCAGCAGAAATAAACATGTTTCTGCAAGTTTGGTCAACCCCATGTAAGTTATGGGGCAGTAACATCACATTTTCAAAAGTGTTTTTCAGCCCGAAATAAACGCGTTTTTTCAGACAACTGAATCTCCTTGTAACAGCAAGGCTCAGAAGTGCCCACACACTCAGCCCTTAACCCCAGTGTGCAGAAAGGGTCAAAATGTGTTTTTCAGCAGAAATAAACCTGTTTCTGCAAGTTTGGTCAACCCCATGTAAGTTATGGGGTAGTAACATCACACTTTTCAAAACGTGTTTTTCAGCCCGAAATAAGCGCGTTTTTTCAGACAACTGAATCTCCTTGTAACAGCAAGGCTCAGAAGAGCCCACACACTCAGCCCTTAACCCCAGTGTACAGAAAGTGCCAAAACGTGTTTTTCAGCAGAAATAAACATATTTCTGCAAGTTTGGTCAACCCCATGTAAGTTATGGGGCAGTAACATCACATTTTCAAAACGTGTTTTTCAACCCGAAATAAACGCGTTTTTTCAGACAACTGAATCTCCTTGTAACAGCAAGGCTCAGAAGTGCCCACACACTCAGCCCTTAACCCCAGTGTGCAGAAAGGGTCAAAATGTGTTTTTCAGCAGAAATAAACATGTTTCTGCAAGTTTGGTCAACCCCATGTAAGTTATGGGGTAGTAACATCACACTTTTCAAAACGTGTTTTTCAGCCCGAAATAAGCGCGTTTTTTCAGACATCTGAATCTCCTTGTAACAGCAAGGCTCAGAAGAGCCCACACACTCAGCCCTTAACACCAGTGTGCAGAAAGTGTCAAAACGTGTTTTTCAGCAGAAATAAACATGTTTCTGCAAGTTTGGTCAACCCCATGTAAGTTATGGGGTAGTAACATCACACTTTTCAAAACGTGTTTTTCAGCCCGAAATAAACGCGTTTTTTCAGACAACTGAATCTCCTTGTAACAGCAAGGCTCAGAAGAGCCCACACACTCAGCCCTTAACCCCAGTGTACAGAAAGTGTCAAAACGTGTTTTTCAGCAGAAATAAACATGTTTCTGCAAGTTTGGTCAACCCCATGTAAGTTATGGGGCAGTAACATCACATTTTCAAAACGTGTTTTTCAGCCCGAAATAAACGCGTTTTTTCAGACAACTGAATCTCCTTGTAACAGCAAGGCTCAGAAGTGCCCACACACTCAGCCCTTAACCCCAGTGTGCAGAAAGGGTCAAAATGTGTTTTTCAGCAGAAATAAACATGTTTCTGCAAGTTTGGTCAACCCCATGTAAGTTATGGGGCATTAACATCACACTTTTCAAAACGTGTTTTTCAGCCCGAAATAAGCGCGTTTTTTCAGACAACTGAATCTCCTTGTAACAGCAAGGCTCAGAAAAGCCCACACACTCAGCCCTTAACCCCAGTGTGCAGAAAGGGTCAAAATGTGTTTTTCAGCAGAAATAAACATGTTTCTGCAAGTTTGGTCAACCCCATGTAAGTTATGGGGCATTAACATCACACTTTTCAAAACGTGTTTTTCAGCCCGAAATAAGCGCGTTTTTTTCAGACAACTGAATCTCCTTGTAACAGCAAGGCTCAGAAGAGCCCACACACTCAGCCCTTAACCCCAGTGTACAGAAAGTGTCAAAACGTGTTTTTCAGCAGAAATAAACATGTTTCTGCAAGTTTGGTCAACCCCATGTAAGTTATGGGGCAGTAACATCACACTTTTCAAAACGTGTTTTTCAGCCCGAAATAAACACGTTTTTTCAGACAACTGAATCTCCTTGTAACAGCAAGGCTCAGAAGAGCCCACACACTCAGCCCTTAACCCCAGTGTACAGAAAGTGTCAAAACGTGTTTTTCAGCAGAAATAAACATGTTTCTGCAAGTTTGGTCAACCCCATGTAAGTTATGGGGCAGTAACATCACATTTTCAAAACGTGTTTTTCAGCCCAAAATAAACGCGTTTTTTCAGACAACTGAATCTCCTTGTAACAGCAAGGCTCAGAAGTGCCCACACACTCAGCCCTTAACCCCAGTGTGCAGAAAGTATCAAAACGTGTTTTTCAGCAGAAATAAACATGTTTCTGCAAGTTTGGTCAACCCCATGTAAGTTATGGGGCAGTAACATCACACTTTTCAAAACGTGTTTTTCAGCCCGAAATAAACGCGTTTTTTCAGACAACTGAATCTCCTTGAAACAGCAAGGCTCAGAAGTGCCCACACACTCAGCCCTTAACCCCAGTGTGCAGAAAGGGTCAAAATGTGTTTTTCAGCAGAAATAAACCTGTTTCTGCAAGTTTGGTCAACCCCATGTAAGTTATGGGGTAGTAACATCACACTTTTCAAAACGTGTTTTTCAGCCCGAAATAAGCGCGTTTTTTCAGACAACTGAATTTCCTTGTAACAGCAAGGCTCAGAAGAGCCCACACACTCAGCCCTTAACCCCAGTGTACAGAAAGTGCCAAAACGTGTTTTTCAGCAGAAATAAACATATTTCTGCAAGTTTGGTCAACCCCATGTAAGTTATGGGGCAGTAACATCACATTTTCAAAACGTGTTTTTCAGCCCGAAATAAACGCGTTTTTTCAGACAACTGAATCTCCTTGTAACAGCAAGGCTCAGAAGTGCCCACACACTCAGCCCTTAACCCCAGTGTGCAGAAAGGGTCAAAATGTGTTTTTCAGCAGAAATAAACATGTTTCTGCAAGTTTGGTCAACCCCATGTAAGTTATGGGGTATTAACATCACACTTTTCAAAACGTGTTTTTCAGCCCGAAATAAGCGCGTTTTTTCAGACAACTGAATCTCCTTGTAACAGCAAGGCTCAGAAGAGCCCACACACTCAGCCCTTAACCCCAGTGTGCAGAAAGTGTCAAAACGTGTTTTTCAGCAGAAATAAACATGTTTCTGCAAGTTTGGTCAACCTCATGTAAGTTATGGGGTAGTAACATCACACTTTTCAAAACGTGTTTTTCAGCCCGAAATAAACGCGTTTTTTCAGACAACTGAATCTCCTTGTAACAGCAAGGCTCAGAAGAGCCCACACACTCAGCCCTTAACCCCAGTGTACAGAAAGTGTCAAAACGTGTTTTTCAGCAGAAATAAACATGTTTCTGCAAGTTTGGTCAACCCCATGTAAGTTATGGGGCAGTAACATCACATTTTCAAAACGTGTTTTTCAGCCCGAAATAAACGCGTTTTTTCAGACAACTGAATCTCCTTGTAACAGCAAGGCTCAGAAGTGCCCACACACTCAGCCTTTAACCCCAGTGTGCAGAAAGGGTCAAAATGTGTTTTTCAGCAGAAATAAACATGTTTCTGCAAGTTTGGTCAACCCCATGTAAGTTATGGGGCATTAACATCACACTTTTCAAAACGTGTTTTTCAGCCCGAAATAAGCGCGTTTTTTTCAGACAACTGAATCTCCTTGTAACAGCAAGGCTCAGAAGAGCCCACACACTCAGCCCTTAACCCCAGTGTACAGAAAGTGTCAAAACGTGTTTTTCAGCAGAAATAAACATGTTTCTGCAAGTTTGGTCAACCCCATGTAAGTTATGGGGCAGTAACATCACACTTTTCAAAACGTGTTTTTCAGCCCGAAATAAACGCGTTTTTTCAGACAACTGAATCTCCTTGTAACAGCAAGGCTCAGAAGAGCCCACACACTCAGCCCTTAACCCCAGTGTACAGAAAGTGTCAAAACGTGTTTTTCAGCAGAAATAAACATGTTTCTGCAAGTTTGGTCAACCCCATGTAACTTATGGGGCAGTAACATCACACTTTTCAAAACGTGTTTTTCAGCCCGAAATAAACGCGTTTTTTCAGACAACTGAATCTCCTTGTAACAGCAAGGCTCAGAAGTGCCCACACACTCAGCCCTTAACCCCAGTGTGCAGAAAGTGTCAAAACGTGTTTTTCAGCAGAAATAAACATGTTTCTACAAGTTTGGTCAACCCCATGTTAGTTATGGGGCAGTAACATCACTCTTTTCAAAACGTGTTTTTCAGCCCGAAATAAGCGCGTTTTTTCAGACAACTGAATCTCCTTGTAACAGCAAGGCTCAGAAGAGCCCACACACTCAGCCCTTAACCCCAGTGTACAGAAAGTGTCAAAACGTGTTTTTCAGCAGAAATAAACATGTTTCTGCAAGTTTGGTCAACCCCATGTAAGTTATGGGGCAGTAACATTACACTTTTCAAAACGTGTTTTTCAGCCCGAAATAAACGCGTTTTTTCAGACAACTGAATCTCCTTGTAACAGCAAGGCTCAGAAGAGCCCACACACTCAGCCCTTAACCCCAGTGTGCAGAAAGTGTCAAAACGTGTTTTTCAGCAGAAATAAACATGTTTCTGCAAGTTTGGTCAACCCCATGTAAGTTATGGGGTAGTAACATCACACTTTTCAAAACGTGTTTTTCAGCCCGAAATAAACGCGTTTTTTCAGACAACTGAATCTCTTTGTAACAGCAAGGCTCAGAAGTGCCCACACACTCAGCCCTTAACCCCAGTGTGCAGAAAGGGTCAAAATGTGTTTTTCAGCAGAAATAAACATGTTTCTGCAAGTTTGGTCAACCCCATGTAAGTTATGGGGTAGTAACATCACACTTTTCAAAACGTGTTTTTCAGCCCGAAATAAGCGCGTTTTTTCAGACAACTGAATCTCCTTGTAACAGCAAGGCTCAGAAGAGCCCACACACTCAGCCCTTAACCTCAGTGTGCAGAAAGTGTCAAAACGTGCTTTTCAGCAGAAATAAACATGTTTCTGCAAGTTTGGTCAACCCCATGTAAGTTATGGGGTAGTAACATCACACTTTTCAAAACGTGTTTTTCAGCCCGAAATAAACGCGTTTTTTCAGACAACTGAATCTCCTTGTAACAGCAAGGCTCAGAAGAGCCCACACACTCAGCCCTTAACCCCAGTGTACAGAAAGTGTCAAAACGTGTTTTTCAGCAGAAATAAACATGTTTCTGCAAGTTTGGTCAACCCCATGTAAGTTATGGGGCAGTAACATTACACTTTTCAAAACGTGTTTTTCAGCCCGAAATAAACGCGTTTTTTCAGACAACTGAATCTCCTTGTAACAGCAAGGCTCAGAAGAGCCCACACACTCAGCCCTTAACCCCAGTGTACAGAAAGTGCCAAAACGTGTTTTTCAGCAGAAATAAACATGTTTCTGCAAGTTTGGTCAACCCCATGTAAGTTATGGGGCAGTAACATCACATTTTCAAAAGTGTTTTTCAGCCCGAAATAAACGCGTTTTTTCAGACAACTGAATCTCCTTGTAACAGCAAGGCTCAGAAGTGCCCACACACTCAGCCCTTAACCCCAGTGTGCAGAAAGGGTCAAAATGTGTTTTTCAGCAGAAATAAACATGTTTCTGCAAGTTTGGTCAACCCCATGTAAGTTATGGGGCATTAACATCACACTTTTCAAAACGTGTTTTTCAGCCCGAAATAAGCGCGTTTTTTCAGACAACTGAATCTCCTTGTAACAGCAAGGCTCAAAAGAGCCCACACACTCAGCCCTTAACCCCAGTGTACAGAAAGTGTCAAAACGTGTTTTTCAGCAGAAATAAACATGTTTCTGCAAGTTTGGTCAACCCCATGTAAGTTATGGGGCAGTAACATCACACTTTTCAAAACGTGTTTTTCAGCCCGAAATAAGCGCGTTTTTTCAGACAACTGAATCTCCTTGTAACAGCAAGGCTCAGAAGAGCCCACACACTCAGCCCTTAACCCCAGTGTACAGAAAGTGTCAAAACGTGTTTTTCAGCAGAAATAAACATGTTTCTGCAAGTTTGGTCAACCCCATGTAAGTTATGGGGCAGTAACATCACACTTTTCAAAACGTGTTTTTCAGCCCGAAATAAACGCGTTTTTTCAGACAACTGAATCTCCTTGTAACAGCAAGGCTCAGAAGAGCCCACACACTCAGCCCTTAACCCCAGTGTACAGAAAGTGTCAAAACGTGTTTTTCAGCAGAAATAAACATGTTTCTGCAAGTTTGGTCAACCCCATGTAACTTATGGGGCAGTAACATCACACTTTTCAAAACGTGTTTTTCAGCCCGAAATAAACGCGTTTTTTCAGACAACTGAATCTCCTTGTAACAGCAAGGCTCAGAAGTGCCCACACACTCAGCCCTTAACCCCAGTGTGCAGAAAGTGTCAAAACGTGTTTTTCAGCAGAAATAAACATGTTTCTACAAGTTTGGTCAACCCCATGTTAGTTATGGGGCAGTAACATCACTCTTTTCAAAACGTGTTTTTCAGCCCGAAATAAGCGCGTTTTTTCAGACAACTGAATCTCCTTGTAACAGCAAGGCTCAGAAGAGCCCACACACTCAGCCCTTAACCCCAGTGTACAGAAAGTGTCAAAACGTGTTTTTCAGCAGAAATAAACATGTTTCTGCAAGTTTGGTCAACCCCATGTAAGTTATGGGGCAGTAACATTACACTTTTCAAAACGTGTTTTTCAGCCCGAAATAAACGCGTTTTTTCAGACAACTGAATCTCCTTGTAACAGCAAGGCTCAGAAGAGCCCACACACTCAGCCCTTAACCCCAGTGTGCAGAAAGTGTCAAAACGTGTTTTTCAGCAGAAATAAACATGTTTCTGCAAGTTTGGTCAACCCCATGTAAGTTATGGGGTAGTAACATCACACTTTTCAAAACGTGTTTTTCAGCCCGAAATAAACGCGTTTTTTCAGACAACTGAATCTCCTTGTAACAGCAAGGCTCAGAAGTGCCCACACACTCAGCCCTTAACCCCAGTGTGCAGAAAGGGTCAAAATGTGTTTTTCAGCAGAAATAAACATGTTTCTGCAAGTTTGGTCAACCCCATGTAAGTTATGGGGTAGTAACATCACACTTTTCAAAACGTGTTTTTCAGCCCGAAATAAGCGCGTTTTTTCAGACAACTGAATCTCCTTGTAACAGCAAGGCTCAGAAGAGCCCACACACTCAGCCCTTAACCCCAGTGTGCAGAAAGTGTCAAAACGTGTTTTTCAGCAGAAATAAACATGTTTCTGCAAGTTTGGTCAACCCCATGTAAGTTATGGGGTAGTAACATCACACTTTTCAAAACGTGTTTTTCAGCCCGAAATAAACGCGTTTTTTCAGACAACTGAATCTCCTTGTAACAGCAAGGCTCAGAAGAGCCCACACACTCAGCCCTTAACCCCAGTGTACAGAAAGTGTCAAAACGTGTTTTTCAGCAGAAATAAACATGTTTCTGCAAGTTTGGTCAACCCCATGTAAGTTATGGGGCAGTAACATTACACTTTTCAAAACGTGTTTTTCAGCCCGAAATAAACGCGTTTTTTCAGACAACTGAATCTCCTTGTAACAGCAAGGCTCAGAAGAGCCCACACACTCAGCCCTTAACCCCAGTGTACAGAAAGTGCCAAAACGTGTTTTTCAGCAGAAATAAACATGTTTCTGCAAGTTTGGTCAACCCCATGTAAGTTATGGGGCAGTAACATCACATTTTCAAAAGTGTTTTTCAGCCCGAAATAAACGCGTTTTTTCAGACAACTGAATCTCCTTGTAACAGCAAGGCTCAGAAGTGCCCACACACTCAGCCCTTAACCCCAGTGTGCAGAAAGGGTCAAAACGTGTTTTTCAGCAGAAATAAACATGTTTCTGCAAGTTTGGTCAACCCCATGTAAGTTATGGGGTAGTAACATCACACTTTTCAAAACGTGTTTTTCAGCCCGAAATAAGCGCGTTTTTTCAGACAACTGAATCTCCTTGTAACAGCAAGGCTCAGAAGAGCCCACACACTCAGCCCTTAACCCCAGTGTGCAGAAAGGGTCAAAATGTGTTTTTCAGCAGAAATAAACATGTTTCTGCAAGTTTGGTCAACCCCATGTAAGTTATGGGGCATTAACATCACACTTTTCAAAACGTGTTTTTCAGCCCGAAATAAGCGCGTTTTTTCAGACAACTGAATCTCCTTGTAACAGCAAGGCTCAGAAGAGCCCACACACTCAGCCCTTAACCCCAGTGTACAGAAAGTGTCAAAACGTGTTTTTCAGCAGAAATAAACATGTTTCTGCAAGTTTGGTCGACCCCATGTAAGTTATGGGGCAGTAACATCACACTTTTCAAAACGTGTTTTTCAGCCCGAAATAAACGCGTTTTTTCAGACAACTGAATCTCCTTGTAACAGCAAGGCTCAGAAGAGCCCACACACTCAGCCCTTAACCCCAGTGTACAGAAAGTGTCAAAACGTGTTTTTCAGCAGAAATAAACATGTTTCTGCAAGTTTGGTCAACCCCATGTAAGTTATGGGGCAGTAACATCACACTTTTCAAAACGTGTTTTTCAGCCCGAAATAAACGCGTTTTTTCAGACAACTGAATCTCCTTGTAACAGCAAGGCTCAGAAGTGCCCACACACTCAGCCCTTAACCCCAGTGTGCAGAAAGTGTCAAAACGTGTTTTTCAGCAGAAATAAACATGTTTCTGCAAGTTTGGTCAACCCCATGTTAGTTATGGGGCAGTAACATCACTCTTTTCAAAACGTGTTTTTCAGCCCGAAATAAGCGCGTTTTTTCAGACAACTGAATCTCCTTGTAACAGCAAGGCTCAGAAGAGCCCACACACTCAGCCCTTAACCCCAGTGTACAGAAAGTGTCAAAACGTGTTTTTCAGCAGAAATAAACATGTTTCTGCAAGTTTGGTCAACCCCATGTAAGTTATGGGGCAGTAACATCACACTTTTCAAAACGTGTTTTTCAGCCCGAAATAAACGCGTTTTTTCAGACAACTGAATCTCCTTGTAACAGCAAGGCTCAGAAGAGCCCACACACTCAGCCCTTAACCCCAGTGTGCAGAAAGTGTCAAAACGTGTTTTTCAGCAGAAATAAACATGTTTCTGCAAGTTTGGTCAACCCCATGTAAGTTATGGGGTAGTAACATCACACTTTTCAAAACGTGTTTTTCAGCCCGAAATAAGCGCGTTTTTTCAGACAACTGAATCTCCTTGTAACAGCAAGGCTCAGAAGAGCCCACACACTCAGCCCTTAACCCCAGTGTGCAGAAAGTGTCAAAACGTGTTTTTCAGCAGAAATAAACATGTTTCTGCAAGTTTGGTCAACCCCATGTAAGTTATGGGGTAGTAACATCACACTTTTCAAAACGTGTTTTTCAGCCCGAAATAAACGCGTTTTTTCAGACAACTGAATCTCCTTGTAACAGCAAAGCTCAGAAGAGCCCACACACTCAGCCCTTAACCCCAGTGTACAGAAAGTGTCAAAACGTGTTTTTCAGCAGAAATAAACATGTTTCTGCAAGTTTGGTCAACCCCATGTAAGTTATGGGGCAGTAACATCACATTTTCAAAAGTGTTTTTCAGCCCGAAATAAACGCGTTTTTTCAGACAACTGAATCTCCTTGTAACAGCAAGGCTCAGAAGTGCCCACACACTCAGCCCTTAACCCCAGTGTGCAGAAAGGGTCAAAACGTGTTTTTCAGCAGAAATAAACATGTTTCTGCAAGTTTGGTCAACCCCATGTAAGTTATGGGGTAGTAACATCACACTTTTCAAAACGTGTTTTTCAGCCCGAAATAAGCGCGTTTTTTCAGACAACTGAATCTCCTTGTAACAGCAAGGCTCAGAAGAGCCCACACACTCAGCCCTTAACCCCAGTGTGCAGAAAGGGTCAAAATGTGTTTTTCAGCAGAAATAAACATGTTTCTGCAAGTTTGGTCAACCCCATGTAAGTTATGGGGCATTAACATCACACTTTTCAAAACGTGTTTTTCAGCCCGAAATAAGCGCGTTTTTTCAGACAACTGAATCTCCTTGTAACAGCAAGGCTCAGAAGAGCCCACACACTCAGCCCTTAACCCCAGTGTACAGAAAGTGTCAAAACGTGTTTTTCAGCAGAAATAAACATGTTTCTGCAAGTTTGGTCGACCCCATGTAAGTTATGGGGCAGTAACATCACACTTTTCAAAACGTGTTTTTCAGCCCGAAATAAACGCGTTTTTTCAGACAACTGAATCTCCTTGTAACAGCAAGGCTCAGAAGAGCCCACACACTCAGCCCTTAACCCCAGTGTACAGAAAGTGTCAAAACGTGTTTTTCAGCAGAAATAAACATGTTTCTGCAAGTTTGGTCAACCCCATGTAAGTTATGGGGCAGTAACATCACACTTTTCAAAACGTGTTTTTCAGCCCGAAATAAACGCGTTTTTTCAGACAACTGAATCTCCTTGTAACAGCAAGGCTCAGAAGTGCCCACACACTCAGCCCTTAACCCCAGTGTGCAGAAAGTGTCAAAACGTGTTTTTCAGCAGAAATAAACATGTTTCTGCAAGTTTGGTCAACCCCATGTTAGTTATGGGGCAGTAACATCACTCTTTTCAAAACGTGTTTTTCAGCCCGAAATAAGCGCGTTTTTTCAGACAACTGAATCTCCTTGTAACAGCAAGGCTCAGAAGAGCCCACACACTCAGCCCTTAACCCCAGTGTACAGAAAGTGTCAAAACGTGTTTTTCAGCAGAAATAAACATGTTTCTGCAAGTTTGGTCAACCCCATGTAAGTTATGGGGCAGTAACATCACACTTTTCAAAACGTGTTTTTCAGCCCGAAATAAACGCGTTTTTTCAGACAACTGAATCTCCTTGTAACAGCAAGGCTCAGAAGTGCCCACACACTCAGCCCTTAACCCCAGTGTGCAGAAAGTGTCAAAACGTGTTTTTCAGCAGAAATAAACATGTTTCTGCAAGTTTGGTCAACCCCATGTTAGTTATGGGGCAGTAACATCACTCTTTTCAAAACGTGTTTTTCAGCCCGAAATAAGCGCGTTTTTTCAGACAACTGAATCTCCTTGTAACAGCAAGGCTCAGAAGAGCCCACACACTCAGCCCTTAACCCCAGTGTACAGAAAGTGTCAAAACGTGTTTTTCAGCAGAAATAAACATGTTTCTGCAAGTTTGGTCAACCCCATGTAAGTTATGGGGCAGTAACATTACACTTTTCAAAACGTGTTTTTCAGCCCGAAATAAACGCGTTTTTTCAGACAACTGAATCTCCTTGTAACAGCAAGGCTCAGAAGAGCCCACACACTCAGCCCTTACCCCAGTGTGCAGAAAGTGCCAAAAAGTGTTTTTCAGCAGAAATAAACATGTTTCTGCAAGTTTGGTCAACCCCATGTAAGTTATGGGGCAGTAACATCACATTTTCAAAACGTGTTTTTCAGCCCGAAATAAACGCGTTTTTTCAGACAACTGAATCTCCTTGTAACAGCAAGGCTCAGAAGTGCCCACACACTCAGCCCTTAACCCCAGTGTGCAGAAAGGGTCAAAATGTGTTTTTCAGCAGAAATAAACATGTTTCTGCAAGTTTGGTCAACCCCATGTAAGTTATGGGGTAGTAACATCACACTTTTCAAAACGTGTTTTTCAGCCCGAAATAAGCGCGTTTTTTCAGACAACTGAATCTCCTTGTAACAGCAAGGCTCAGAAGAGCCCACACACTCAGCCCTTAACCCCAGTGTGCAGAAAGTGTCAAAACGTGTTTTTCAGCAGAAATAAACATGTTTCTGCAAGTTTGGTCAACCCCATGTAAGTTATGGGGTAGTAACATCACACTTTTCAAAACGTGTTTTTCAGCCCGAAATAAACGCGTTTTTTCAGACAACTGAATCTCCTTGTAACAGCAAGGCTCAGAAGAGCCCACACACTCAGCCCTTAACCCCAGTGTACAGAAAGTGTCAAAACGTGTTTTTCAGCAGAAATAAACATGTTTCTGCAAGTTTGGTCAACCCCATGTAAGTTATGGGGCAGTAACATTACACTTTTCAAAACGTGTTTTTCAGCCCGAAATAAACGCGTTTTTTCAGACAACTGAATCTCCTTGTAACAGCAAGGCTCAGAAGAGCCCACACACTCAGCCCTTAACCCCAGTGTACAGAAAGTGCCAAAACGTGTTTTTCAGCAGAAATAAACATGTTTCTGCAAGTTTGGTCAACCCCATGTAAGTTATGGGGCAGTAACATCACATTTTCAAAACGTGTTTTTCAGCCCGAAATAAACGCGTTTTTTCAGACAACTGAATCTCCTTGTAACAGCAAGGCTCAGAAGAGCCCACACACTCAGCCCTTAACCCCAGTGTACAGAAAGTGTCAAAACGTGTTTTTCAGCAGAAATAAACATGTTTCTGCAAGTTTGGTCAACCCCATGTAAGTTATGGGGCAGTAACATCACACTTTTCAAAACGTGTTTTTCAGCCCGAAATAAACGCGTTTTTTCAGACAACTGAATCTCCTTGTAACAGCAAGGCTCAGAAGTGCCCACAAACTCAGCCCTTAACCCCAGTGTGCAGAAAGGGTCAAAATGTGTTTTTCAGCAGAAATAAACATGTTTCTGCAAGTTTGGTCAACCCCAAGTAAGTTATGGGGCAGTAACATTACAATTTTCAAAACGTGTTTTTCAGCCCGAAATAAACGCGTTTTTTCAGACAACTGAATCTCCTTGTAACAGCAAGGCTCAGAAGAGCCCACACACTCAGCCCTTAACCCCAGTGTACAGAAAGTGTCAAAACGTGTTTTTCAGCAGAAATAAACATGTTTCTGCAAGTTTGGTCAACCCCATGTAAGTTATGGGGCAGTAACATCACATTTTCAAAACGTGTTTTTCAGCCCGAAATAAACGCGTTTTTTCAGACAACTGAATCTCCTTGTAACAGCAAGGCTCAGAAGTGCCCACACACTCAGCCCTTAACCCCAGTGTGCAGAAAGGGTCAAAACGTGTTTTTCAGCAGAAATAAACATGTTTCTGCAAGTTTGGTCAACCCCATGTAAGTTATGGGGTAGTAACATCACACTTTTCAAAACGTGTTTTTCAGCCCGAAATAAGCGCGTTTTTTCAGACAACTGAATCTCCTTGTAACAGCAAGGCTCAGAAGAGCCCACACACTCAGCCCTTAACCCCAGTGTGCAGAAAGTGTCAAAACGTGTTTTTCAGCAGAAATAAACATGTTTCTGCAAGTTTGGTCAACCCCATGTAAGTTATGGGGTAGTAACATCACACTTTTCAAAACGTGTTTTTCAGCCCGAAATAAACGCGTTTTTTCAGACAACTGAATCTCCTTGTAACAGCAAAGCTCAGAAGAGCCCACACACTCAGCCCTTAACCCCAGTGTACAGAAAGTGTCAAAACGTGTTTTTCAGCAGAAATAAACATGTTTCTGCAAGTTTGGTCAACCCCATGTAAGTTATGGGGCAGTAACATCACATTTTCAAAAGTGTTTTTCAGCCCGAAATAAACGCGTTTTTTCAGACAACTGAATCTCCTTGTAACAGCAAGGCTCAGAAGTGCCCACACACTCAGCCCTTAACCCCAGTGTGCAGAAAGGGTCAAAACGTGTTTTTCAGCAGAAATAAACATGTTTCTGCAAGTTTGGTCAACCCCATGTAAGTTATGGGGTAGTAACATCACACTTTTCAAAACGTGTTTTTCAGCCCGAAATAAGCGCGTTTTTTCAGACAACTGAATCTCCTTGTAACAGCAAGGCTCAGAAGAGCCCACACACTCAGCCCTTAACCCCAGTGTGCAGAAAGGGTCAAAATGTGTTTTTCAGCAGAAATAAACATGTTTCTGCAAGTTTGGTCAACCCCATGTAAGTTATGGGGCATTAACATCACACTTTTCAAAACGTGTTTTTCAGCCCGAAATAAGCGCGTTTTTTCAGACAACTGAATCTCCTTGTAACAGCAAGGCTCAGAAGAGCCCACACACTCAGCCCTTAACCCCAGTGTACAGAAAGTGTCAAAACGTGTTTTTCAGCAGAAATAAACATGTTTCTGCAAGTTTGGTCGACCCCATGTAAGTTATGGGGCAGTAACATCACACTTTTCAAAACGTGTTTTTCAGCCCGAAATAAACGCGTTTTTTCAGACAACTGAATCTCCTTGTAACAGCAAGGCTCAGAAGAGCCCACACACTCAGCCCTTAACCCCAGTGTACAGAAAGTGTCAAAACGTGTTTTTCAGCAGAAATAAACATGTTTCTGCAAGTTTGGTCAACCCCATGTAAGTTATGGGGCAGTAACATCACACTTTTCAAAACGTGTTTTTCAGCCCGAAATAAACGCGTTTTTTCAGACAACTGAATCTCCTTGTAACAGCAAGGCTCAGAAGTGCCCACACACTCAGCCCTTAACCCCAGTGTGCAGAAAGTGTCAAAACGTGTTTTTCAGCAGAAATAAACATGTTTCTGCAAGTTTGGTCAACCCCATGTTAGTTATGGGGCAGTAACATCACTCTTTTCAAAACGTGTTTTTCAGCCCGAAATAAGCGCGTTTTTTCAGACAACTGAATCTCCTTGTAACAGCAAGGCTCAGAAGAGCCCACACACTCAGCCCTTAACCCCAGTGTACAGAAAGTGTCAAAACGTGTTTTTCAGCAGAAATAAACATGTTTCTGCAAGTTTGGTCAACCCCATGTAAGTTATGGGGCAGTAACATCACACTTTTCAAAACGTGTTTTTCAGCCCGAAATAAACGCGTTTTTTCAGACAACTGAATCTCCTTGTAACAGCAAGGCTCAGAAGTGCCCACACACTCAGCCCTTAACCCCAGTGTGCAGAAAGTGTCAAAACGTGTTTTTCAGCAGAAATAAACATGTTTCTGCAAGTTTGGTCAACCCCATGTTAGTTATGGGGCAGTAACATCACTCTTTTCAAAACGTGTTTTTCAGCCCGAAATAAGCGCGTTTTTTCAGACAACTGAATCTCCTTGTAACAGCAAGGCTCAGAAGAGCCCACACACTCAGCCCTTAACCCCAGTGTACAGAAAGTGTCAAAACGTGTTTTTCAGCAGAAATAAACATGTTTCTGCAAGTTTGGTCAACCCCATGTAAGTTATGGGGCAGTAACATTACACTTTTCAAAACGTGTTTTTCAGCCCGAAATAAACGCGTTTTTTCAGACAACTGAATCTCCTTGTAACAGCAAGGCTCAGAAGAGCCCACACACTCAGCCCTTACCCCAGTGTGCAGAAAGTGCCAAAAAGTGTTTTTCAGCAGAAATAAACATGTTTCTGCAAGTTTGGTCAACCCCATGTAAGTTATGGGGCAGTAACATCACATTTTCAAAACGTGTTTTTCAGCCCGAAATAAACGCGTTTTTTCAGACAACTGAATCTCCTTGTAACAGCAAGGCTCAGAAGTGCCCACACACTCAGCCCTTAACCCCAGTGTGCAGAAAGGGTCAAAATGTGTTTTTCAGCAGAAATAAACATGTTTCTGCAAGTTTGGTCAACCCCATGTAAGTTATGGGGCATTAACATCACACTTTTCAAAACGTGTTTTTCAGCCCGAAATAAGCGCGTTTTTTCAGACAACTGAATCTCCTTGTAACAGCAAGGCTCAGAAGAGCCCACACACTCAGCCCTTAACCCCAGTGTACAGAAAGTGTCAAAACGTGTTTTTCAGCAGAAATAAACATGTTTCTGCAAGTTTGGTCAACCCCATGTAAGTTATGGGGCAGTAACATCACACTTTTCAAAACGTGTTTTTCAGCCCGAAATAAGCGCGTTTTTTCAGACAACTGAATCTCCTTGTAACAGCAAGGCTCAGAAGAGCCCACACACTCAGCCCTTAACCCCAGTGTACAGAAAGTGTCAAAACGTGTTTTTCAGCAGAAATAAACATGTTTCTGCAAGTTTGGTCAACCCCATGTAAGTTATGGGGCAGTAACATCACACTTTTCAAAACGTGTTTTTCAGCCCGAAATAAACGCGTTTTTTCAGACAACTGAATCTCCTTGTAACAGCAAGGCTCAGAAGTGCCCACAAACTCAGCCCTTAACCCCAGTGTGCAGAAAGGGTCAAAATGTGTTTTTCAGCAGAAATAAACATGTTTCTGCAAGTTTGGTCAACCCCATGTAAGTTATGGGGCAGTAACATTACAATTTTCAAAACGTGTTTTTCAGCCCGAAATAAACGCGTTTTTTCAGACAACTGAATCTCCTTGTAACAGCAAGGCTCAGAAGAGCCCACACACTCAGTCCTTAACCCCAGTGTACAGAAAGTGCCAAAACGTGTTTTTCAGCAGAAATAAACATGTTTCTGCAAGTTTGGTCAACCCCATGTAAGTTATGGGGCAGTAACATCACATTTTCAAAACGTGTTTTTCAGCCCGAAATAAACGCGTTTTTTCAGACAACTGAATCTCCTTGTAACAGCAAGGCTCAGAAGTGCCCACACACTCAGCCCTTAACCCCAGTGTGCAGAAAGGGTCAAAATGTGTTTTTCAGCAGAAATAAACATGTTTCTGCAAGTTTGGTCAACCCCATGTAAGTTATGGGGCATTAACATCACACTTTTCAAAACGTGTTTTTCAGCCCGAAATAAGCGCGTTTTTTCAGACAACTGAATCTCCTTGTAACAGCAAGGCTCAGAAGAGCCCACACACTCAGCCCTTAACCCCAGTGTGCAGAAAGGGTCAAAATGTGTTTTTCAGCAGAAATAAACATGTTTCTGCAAGTTTGGTCAACCCCATGTAAGTTATGGGGCATTAACATCACACTTTTCAAAACGTGTTTTTCAGCCCGAAATAAGCGCGTTTTTTCAGACAACTGAATCTCCTTGTAACAGCAAGGCTCAGAAGAGCCCACACACTCAGCCCTTAACCCCAGTGTACAGAAAGTGTCAAAACGTGTTTTTCAGCAGAAATAAACATGTTTCTGCAAGTTTGGTCAACCCCATGTAAGTTATGGGGCAGTAACATCACACTTTTCAAAACGTGTTTTTCAGCCCGAAATAAACGCGTTTTTTCAGACAACTGAATCTCCTTGTAACAGCAAGGCTCAGAAGAGCCCACACACTCAGCCCTTAACCCCAGTGTACAGAAAGTGTCAAAACGTGTTTTTCAGCAGAAATAAACATGTTTCTGCAAGTTTGGTCAACCCCATGTAAGTTATGGGGTAGTAACATCACACTTTTCAAAACGTGTTTTTCAGCCCGAAATAAACTCGTTTTTTCAGACAACTGAATCTCCTTGTAACAGCAAGGCTCAGAAGTGCCCACACACTCAGCCCTTAACCCCAGTGTGCAGAAAGGGTCAAAATGTGTTTTTCAGCAGAAATAAACATGTTTCTGCAAGTTTGGTCAACCCCATGTAAGTTATGGGGTAGTAACATCACACTTTTCAAAACGTGTTTTTCAGCCCGAAATAAGCGCGTTTTTTCAGACAACTGAATCTCCTTGTAACAGCAAGGCTCAGAAGAGCCCACACACTCAGCCCTTAACCCCAGTGTGCAGAAAGTGTCAAAACGTGTTTTTCAGCAGAAATAAACATGTTTCTGCAAGTTTGGTCAACCCCATGTAAGTTATGGGGTAGTAACATCACACTTTTCAAAACGTGTTTTTCAGCCCGAAATAAACGCGTTTTTTCAGACAACTGAATCTCCTTGTAACAGCAAGGCTCAGAAGAGCCCACACACTCAGCCCTTAACCCCAGTGTACAGAAAGTGTCAAAACGTGTTTTTCAGCAGAAATAAACATGTTTCTGCAAGTTTGGTCAACCCCATGTAAGTTATGGGGCAGTAACATTACACTTTTCAAAACGTGTTTTTCAGCCCGAAATAAACGCGTTTTTTCAGACAACTGAATCTCCTTGTAACAGCAAGGCTCAGAAGAGCCCACACACTCAGCCCTTAACCCCAGTGTACAGAAAGTGCCAAAACGTGTTTTTCAGCAGAAATAAACATGTTTCTGCAAGTTTGGTCAACCCCATGTAAGTTATGGGGCAGTAACATCACATTTTCAAAACGTGTTTTTCAGCCCGAAATAAACGCGTTTTTTCAGACAACTGAATCTCCTTGTAACAGCAAGGCTCAGAAGAGCCCACACACTCAGCCCTTAACCCCAGTGTACAGAAAGTGTCAAAACGTGTTTTTCAGCAGAAATAAACATGTTTCTGCAAGTTTGGTCAACCCCATGTAAGTTATGGGGCAGTAACATCACACTTTTCAAAACGTGTTTTTCAGCCCGAAATAAACGCGTTTTTTCAGACAACTGAATCTCCTTGTAACAGCAAGGCTCAGAAGTGCCCACAAACTCAGCCCTTAACCCCAGTGTGCAGAAAGGGTCAAAATGTGTTTTTCAGCAGAAATAAACATGTTTCTGCAAGTTTGGTCAACCCCAAGTAAGTTATGGGGCAGTAACATTACAATTTTCAAAACGTGTTTTTCAGCCCGAAATAAACGCGTTTTTTCAGACAACTGAATCTCCTTGTAACAGCAAGGCTCAGAAGAGCCCACACACTCAGCCCTTAACCCCAGTGTACAGAAAGTGTCAAAACGTGTTTTTCAGCAGAAATAAACATGTTTCTGCAAGTTTGGTCAACCCCATGTAAGTTATGGGGCAGTAACATCACATTTTCAAAACGTGTTTTTCAGCCCGAAATAAACGCGTTTTTTCAGACAACTGAATCTCCTTGTAACAGCAAGGCTCAGAAGTGCCCACACACTCAGCCCTTAACCCCAGTGTGCAGAAAGGGTCAAAACGTGTTTTTCAGCAGAAATAAACATGTTTCTGCAAGTTTGGTCAACCCCATGTAAGTTATGGGGTAGTAACATCACACTTTTCAAAACGTGTTTTTCAGCCCGAAATAAGCGCGTTTTTTCAGACAACTGAATCTCCTTGTAACAGCAAGGCTCAGAAGAGCCCACACACTCAGCCCTTAACCCCAGTGTGCAGAAAGTGTCAAAACGTGTTTTTCAGCAGAAATAAACATGTTTCTGCAAGTTTGGTCAACCCCATGTAAGTTATGGGGTAGTAACATCACACTTTTCAAAACGTGTTTTTCAGCCCGAAATAAACGCGTTTTTTCAGACAACTGAATCTCCTTGTAACAGCAAAGCTCAGAAGAGCCCACACACTCAGCCCTTAACCCCAGTGTACAGAAAGTGTCAAAACGTGTTTTTCAGCAGAAATAAACATGTTTCTGCAAGTTTGGTCAACCCCATGTAAGTTATGGGGCAGTAACATCACATTTTCAAAACGTGTTTTTCAGCCCGAAATAAACGCGTTTTTTCAGACAACTGAATCTCCTTGTAACAGCAAGGCTCAGAAGTGCCCACACACTCAGCCCTTAACCCCAGTGTGCAGAAAGGGTCAAAATGTGTTTTTCAGCAGAAATAAACATGTTTCTGCAAGTTTGGTCAACCCCATGTAAGTTATGGGGCATTAACATCACACTTTTCAAAACGTGTTTTTCAGCCCGAAATAAGCGCGTTTTTTCAGACAACTGAATCTCCTTGTAACAGCAAGGCTCAGAAGAGCCCACACACTCAGCCCTTAACCCCAGTGTGCAGAAAGGGTCAAAATGTGTTTTTCAGCAGAAATAAACATGTTTCTGCAAGTTTGGTCAACCCCATGTAAGTTATGGGGCATTAACATCACACTTTTCAAAACGTGTTTTTCAGCCCGAAATAAGCGCGTTTTTTCAGACAACTGAATCTCCTTGTAACAGCAAGGCTCAGAAGAGCCCACACACTCAGCCCTTAACCCCAGTGTACAGAAAGTGTCAAAACGTGTTTTTCAGCAGAAATAAACATGTTTCTGCAAGTTTGGTCAACCCCATGTAAGTTATGGGGCAGTAACATCACACTTTTCAAAACGTGTTTTTCAGCCCGAAATAAACGCGTTTTTTCAGACAACTGAATCTCCTTGTAACAGCAAGGCTCAGAAGAGCCCACACACTCAGCCCTTAACCCCAGTGTACAGAAAGTGTCAAAACGTGTTTTTCAGCAGAAATAAACATGTTTCTGCAAGTTTGGTCAACCCCATGTAAGTTATGGGGCAGTAACATCACACTTTTCAAAACGTGTTTTTCAGCTCGAAATAAACGCGTTTTTTCAGACAACTGAATCTCCTTGTAACAGCAAGGCTCAGAAGTGCCCACACACTCAGCCCTTAACCCCAGTGTGCAGAAAGTGTCAAAACGTGTTTTTCAGCAGAAATAAACATGTTTCTGCAAGTTTGGTCAACCCCATGTTAGTTATGGGGCAGTAACATCACTCTTTTCAAAACGTGTTTTTCAGCCCGAAATAAGCGCGTTTTTTCAGACAACTGAATCTCCTTGTAACAGCAAGGCTCAGAAGAGCCCACACACTCAGCCCTTAACCCCAGTGTACAGAAAGTGTCAAAACGTGTTTTTCAGCAGAAATAAACATGTTTCTGCAAGTTTGGTCAACCCCATGTAAGTTATGGGGCAGTAACATTACACTTTTCAAAACGTGTTTTTCAGCCCGAAATAAACGCGTTTTTTCAGACAACTGAATCTCCTTGTAACAGCAAGGCTCAGAAGAGCCCACACACTCAGCCCTTACCCCAGTGTGCAGAAAGTGCCAAAACGTGTTTTTCAGCAGAAATAAACATGTTTCTGCAAGTTTGGTCAACCCCATGTAAGTTATGGGGCAGTAACATCACATTTTCAAAACGTGTTTTTCAGCCCGAAATAAACGCGTTTTTTCAGACAACTGAATCTCCTTGTAACAGCAAGGCTCAGAAGTGCCCACACACTCAGCCCTTAACCCCAGTGTGCAGAAAGGGTCAAAACGTGTTTTTCAGCAGAAATAAACATGTTTCTGCAAGTTTGGTCAACCCCATGTAAGTTATGGGGTAGTAACATCACACTTTTCAAAACGTGTTTTTCAGCCCGAAATAAGCGCGTTTTTTCAGACAACTGAATCTCCTTGTAACAGCAAGGCTCAGAAGAGCCCACACACTCAGCCCTTAACCCCAGTGTGCAGAAAGTGTCAAAACGTGTTTTTCAGCAGAAATAAACATGTTTCTGCAAGTTTGGTCAACCCCATGTAAGTTATGGGGCAGTAACATCACATTTTCAAAACGTGTTTTTCAGCCCGAAATAAACGCGTTTTTTCAGACAACTGAATCTCCTTGTAACAGCAAGGCTCAGAAGTGTCCACACACTCAGCCCTTAACCCCAGTGTGCAGAAAGGGTCAAAATGTGTTTTTCAGCAGAAATAAACATGTTTCTGCAAGTTTGGTCAACCCCATGTAAGTTATGGGGCATTAACATCACACTTTTCAAAACGTGTTTTTCAGCCCGAAATAAGCGCGTTTTTTCAGACAACTGAATCTCCTTGTAACAGCAAGGCTCAGAAGAGCCCACACACTCAGCCCTTAACCCCAGTGTGCAGAAAGGGTCAAAATGTGTTTTTCAGCAGAAATAAACATGTTTCTGCAAGTTTGGTCAACCCCATGTAAGTTATGGGGCATTAACATCACACTTTTCAAAACGTGTTTTTCAGCCCGAAATAAGCGCGTTTTTTCAGACAACTGAATCTCCTTGTAACAGCAAGGCTCAGAAGAGCCCACACACTCAGCCCTTAACCCCAGTGTACAGAAAGTGTCAAAACGTGTTTTTCAGCAGAAATAAACATGTTTCTGCAAGTTTGGTCAACCCCATGTAAGTTATGGGGCAGTAACATCACACTTTTCAAAACGTGTTTTTCAGCCCGAAATAAACGCGTTTTTTCAGACAACTGAATCTCCTTGTAACAGCAAGGCTCAGAAGAGCCCACACACTCAGCCCTTAACCCCAGTGTACAGAAAGTGTCAAAACGTGTTTTTCAGCAGAAATAAACATGTTTCTGCAAGTTTGGTCAACCCCATGTAAGTTATGGGGCAGTAACATCACACTTTTCAAAACGTGTTTTTCAGCCCGAAATAAACGCGTTTTTTCAGACAACTGAATCTCCTTGTAACAGCAAGGCTCAGAAGTGCCCACACACTCAGCCCTTAACCCCAGTGTGCAGAAAGTGTCAAAACGTGTTTTTCAGCAGAAATAAACATGTTTCTGCAAGTTTGGTCAACCCCATGTAAGTTATGGGGCAGTAACATCACACTTTTCAAAACGTGTTTTTCAGCCCGAAATAAACGCGTTTTTTCAGACAACTGAATCTCCTTGTAACAGCAAGGCTCAGAAGAGCCCACACACTCAGCCCTTAACCCCAGTGTACAGAAAGTGTCAAAACGTGTTTTTCAGCAGAAATAAACATGTTTCTGCAAGTTTGGTCAACCCCATGTTAGTTATGGGGCAGTAACATCACTCTTTTCAAAACGTGTTTTTCAGCCCGAAATAAGCGCGTTTTTTCAGACAACTGAATCTCCTTGTAACAGCAAGGCTCAGAAGAGCCCACACACTCAGCCCTTAACCCCAGTGTACAGAAAGTGTCAAAACGTGTTTTTCAGCAGAAATAAATATGTTTCTGCAAGTTTGGTCAACCCCATGTAAGTTATGGGGCAGTAACATTACACTTTTCAAAACGTGTTTTTCAGCCCGAAATAAACGCGTTTTTTCAGACAACTGAATCTCCTTGTAACAGCAAGGCTCAGAAGAGCCCACACACTCAGCCCTTACCCCAGTGTGCAGAAAGTGCCAAAACGTGTTTTTCAGCAGAAATAAACATGTTTCTGCAAGTTTGGTCAACCCCATGTAAGTTATGGGGCAGTAACATCACATTTTCAAAACGTGTTTTTCAGCCCGAAATAAACGCGTTTTTTCAGACAACTGAATCTCCTTGTAACAGCAAGGCTCAGAAGTGCCCACACACTCAGCCCTTAACCCCAGTGTGCAGAAAGGGTCAAAATGTGTTTTTCAGCAGAAATAAACATGTTTCTGCAAGTTTGGTCAACCCCATGTAAGTTATGGGGCATTAACATCACACTTTTCAAAACGTGTTTTTCAGCCCGAAATAAGCGCGTTTTTTCAGACAACTGAATCTCCTTGTAACAGCAAGGCTCAGAAGAGCCCACACACTCAGCCCTTAACCCCAGTGTACAGAAAGTGTCAAAACGTGTTTTTCAGCAGAAATAAACATGTTTCTGCAAGTTTGGTCAACCCCATGTAAGTTATGGGGCAGTAACATCACACTTTTCAAAACGTGTTTTTCAGCCCGAAATAAGCGCGTTTTTTCAGACAACTGAATCTCCTTGTAACAGCAAGGCTCAGAAGAGCCCACACACTCAGCCCTTAACCCCAGTGTACAGAAAGTGTCAAAACGTGTTTTTCAGCAGAAATAAACATGTTTCTGCAAGTTTGGTCAACCCCATGTAAGTTATGGGGCAGTAACATCACACTTTTCAAAACGTGTTTTTCAGCCCGAAATAAACGCGTTTTTTCAGACAACTGAATCTCCTTGTAACAGCAAGGCTCAGAAGTGCCCACAAACTCAGCCCTTAACCCCAGTGTGCAGAAAGGGTCAAAATGTGTTTTTCAGCAGAAATAAACATGTTTCTGCAAGTTTGGTCAACCCCATGTAAGTTATGGGGCAGTAACATTACAATTTTCAAAACGTGTTTTTCAGCCCGAAATAAACGCGTTTTTTCAGACAACTGAATCTCCTTGTAACAGCAAGGCTCAGAAGAGCCCACACACTCAGTCCTTAACCCCAGTGTACAGAAAGTGCCAAAACGTGTTTTTCAGCAGAAATAAACATGTTTCTGCAAGTTTGGTCAACCCCATGTAAGTTATGGGGCAGTAACATCACATTTTCAAAACGTGTTTTTCAGCCCGAAATAAACGCGTTTTTTCAGACAACTGAATCTCCTTGTAACAGCAAGGCTCAGAAGTGCCCACACACTCAGCCCTTAACCCCAGTGTGCAGAAAGGGTCAAAATGTGTTTTTCAGCAGAAATAAACATGTTTCTGCAAGTTTGGTCAACCCCATGTAAGTTATGGGGCATTAACATCACACTTTTCAAAACGTGTTTTTCAGCCCGAAATAAGCGCGTTTTTTCAGACAACTGAATCTCCTTGTAACAGCAAGGCTCAGAAGAGCCCACACACTCAGCCCTTAACCCCAGTGTGCAGAAAGGGTCAAAATGTGTTTTTCAGCAGAAATAAACATGTTTCTGCAAGTTTGGTCAACCCCATGTAAGTTATGGGGCAGTAACATTACACTTTTCAAAACGTGTTTTTCAGCCCGAAATAAACGCGTTTTTTCAGACAACTGAATCTCCTTGTAACAGCAAGGCTCAGAAGAGCCCACACACTCAGCCCTTAACCCCAGTGTACAGAAAGTGCCAAAACGTGTTTTTCAGCAGAAATAAACATGTTTCTGCAAGTTTGGTCAACCCCATGTAAGTTATGGGGTAGTAACATCACACTTTTCAAAACGTGTTTTTCAGCCCGAAATAAACGCGTTTTTTCAGACAACTGAATCTCCTTGTAACAGCAAGGCTCAGAAGAGCCCACACACTCAGCCCTTAACCCCAGTGTACAGAAAGTGTCAAAACGTGTTTTTCAGCAGAAATAAACATGTTTCTGCAAGTTTGGTCAACCCCATGTAAGTTATGGGGCAGTTACATTACACTTTTCAAAACGTGTTTTTCAGCCCGAAATAAACGCGTTTTTTCAGACAACTGAATCTCCTTGTAACAGCAAGGCTCAGAAGAGCCCACACACTCAGCCCTTAACCCCAGTGTACAGAAAGTGCCAAAACGTGTTTTTCAGCAGAAATAAACATGTTTCTGCAAGTTTGGTCAACCCCATGTAAGTTATGGGGCAGTAACATCACATTTTCAAAACGTGTTTTTCAGCCCGAAATAAACGCGTTTTTTCAGACAACTGAATCTCCTTGTAACAGCAAGGCTCAGAAGAGCCCACACACTCAGCCCTTAACCCCAGTGTACAGAAAGTGTCAAAACGTGTTTTTCAGCAGAAATAAACATGTTTCTGCAAGTTTGGTCAACCCCATGTAAGTTATGGGGCAGTAACATCACACTTTTCAAAACGTGTTTTTCAGCCCGAAATAAACGCGTTTTTTCAGACAACTGAATCTCCTTGTAACAGCAAGGCTCAGAAGTGCCCACAAACTCAGCCCTTAACCCCAGTGTGCAGAAAGGGTCAAAATGTGTTTTTCAGCAGAAATAAACATGTTTCTGCAAGTTTGGTCAACCCCAAGTAAGTTATGGGGCAGTAACATTACAATTTTCAAAACGTGTTTTTCAGCCCGAAATAAACGCGTTTTTTCAGACAACTGAATCTCCTTGTAACAGCAAGGCTCAGAAGAGCCCACACACTCAGCCCTTAACCCCAGTGTACAGAAAGTGTCAAAACGTGTTTTTCAGCAGAAATAAACATGTTTCTGCAAGTTTGGTCAACCCCATGTAAGTTATGGGGCAGTAACATCACATTTTCAAAACGTGTTTTTCAGCCCGAAATAAACGCGTTTTTTCAGACAACTGAATCTCCTTGTAACAGCAAGGCTCAGAAGTGCCCACACACTCAGCCCTTAACCCCAGTGTGCAGAAAGGGTCAAAACGTGTTTTTCAGCAGAAATAAACATGTTTCTGCAAGTTTGGTCAACCCCATGTAAGTTATGGGGTAGTAACATCACACTTTTCAAAACGTGTTTTTCAGCCCGAAATAAGCGCGTTTTTTCAGACAACTGAATCTCCTTGTAACAGCAAGGCTCAGAAGAGCCCACACACTCAGCCCTTAACCCCAGTGTGCAGAAAGTGTCAAAACGTGTTTTTCAGCAGAAATAAACATGTTTCTGCAAGTTTGGTCAACCCCATGTAAGTTATGGGGCAGTAACATCACATTTTCAAAACGTGTTTTTCAGCCCGAAATAAACGCGTTTTTTCAGACAACTGAATCTCCTTGTAACAGCAAGGCTCAGAAGTGTCCACACACTCAGCCCTTAACCCCAGTGTGCAGAAAGGGTCAAAATGTGTTTTTCAGCAGAAATAAACATGTTTCTGCAAGTTTGGTCAACCCCATGTAAGTTATGGGGCATTAACATCACACTTTTCAAAACGTGTTTTTCAGCCCGAAATAAGCGCGTTTTTTCAGACAACTGAATCTCCTTGTAACAGCAAGGCTCAGAAGAGCCCACACACTCAGCCCTTAACCCCAGTGTGCAGAAAGGGTCAAAATGTGTTTTTCAGCAGAAATAAACATGTTTCTGCAAGTTTGGTCAACCCCATGTAAGTTATGGGGCATTAACATCACACTTTTCAAAACGTGTTTTTCAGCCCGAAATAAGCGCGTTTTTTCAGACAACTGAATCTCCTTGTAACAGCAAGGCTCAGAAGAGCCCACACACTCAGCCCTTAACCCCAGTGTACAGAAAGTGTCAAAACGTGTTTTTCAGCAGAAATAAACATGTTTCTGCAAGTTTGGTCAACCCCATGTAAGTTATGGGGCAGTAACATCACACTTTTCAAAACGTGTTTTTCAGCCCGAAATAAACGCGTTTTTTCAGACAACTGAATCTCCTTGTAACAGCAAGGCTCAGAAGAGCCCACACACTCAGCCCTTAACCCCAGTGTACAGAAAGTGTCAAAACGTGTTTTTCAGCAGAAATAAACATGTTTCTGCAAGTTTGGTCAACCCCATGTAAGTTATGGGGCAGTAACATCACACTTTTCAAAACGTGTTTTTCAGCCCGAAATAAACGCGTTTTTTCAGACAACTGAATCTCCTTGTAACAGCAAGGCTCAGAAGTGCCCACACACTCAGCCCTTAACCCCAGTGTGCAGAAAGTGTCAAAACGTGTTTTTCAGCAGAAATAAACATGTTTCTGCAAGTTTGGTCAACCCCATGTAAGTTATGGGGCAGTAACATCACACTTTTCAAAACGTGTTTTTCAGCCCGAAATAAACGCGTTTTTTCAGACAACTGAATCTCCTTGTAACAGCAAGGCTCAGAAGAGCCCACACACTCAGCCCTTAACCCCAGTGTACAGAAAGTGTCAAAACGTGTTTTTCAGCAGAAATAAACATGTTTCTGCAAGTTTGGTCAACCCCATGTTAGTTATGGGGCAGTAACATCACTCTTTTCAAAACGTGTTTTTCAGCCCGAAATAAGCGCGTTTTTTCAGACAACTGAATCTCCTTGTAACAGCAAGGCTCAGAAGAGCCCACACACTCAGCCCTTAACCCCAGTGTACAGAAAGTGTCAAAACGTGTTTTTCAGCAGAAATAAATATGTTTCTGCAAGTTTGGTCAACCCCATGTAAGTTATGGGGCAGTAACATTACACTTTTCAAAACGTGTTTTTCAGCCCGAAATAAACGCGTTTTTTCAGACAACTGAATCTCCTTGTAACAGCAAGGCTCAGAAGAGCCCACACACTCAGCCCTTACCCCAGTGTGCAGAAAGTGCCAAAACGTGTTTTTCAGCAGAAATAAACATGTTTCTGCAAGTTTGGTCAACCCCATGTAAGTTATGGGGCAGTAACATCACATTTTCAAAACGTGTTTTTCAGCCCGAAATAAACGCGTTTTTTCAGACAACTGAATCTCCTTGTAACAGCAAGGCTCAGAAGTGCCCACACACTCAGCCCTTAACCCCAGTGTGCAGAAAGGGTCAAAATGTGTTTTTCAGCAGAAATAAACATGTTTCTGCAAGTTTGGTCAACCCCATGTAAGTTATGGGGCATTAACATCACACTTTTCAAAACGTGTTTTTCAGCCCGAAATAAGCGCGTTTTTTCAGACAACTGAATCTCCTTGTAACAGCAAGGCTCAGAAGAGCCCACACACTCAGCCCTTAACCCCAGTGTACAGAAAGTGTCAAAACGTGTTTTTCAGCAGAAATAAACATGTTTCTGCAAGTTTGGTCAACCCCATGTAAGTTATGGGGCAGTAACATCACACTTTTCAAAACGTGTTTTTCAGCCCGAAATAAGCGCGTTTTTTCAGACAACTGAATCTCCTTGTAACAGCAAGGCTCAGAAGAGCCCACACACTCAGCCCTTAACCCCAGTGTACAGAAAGTGTCAAAACGTGTTTTTCAGCAGAAATAAACATGTTTCTGCAAGTTTGGTCAACCCCATGTAAGTTATGGGGCAGTAACATCACACTTTTCAAAACGTGTTTTTCAGCCCGAAATAAACGCGTTTTTTCAGACAACTGAATCTCCTTGTAACAGCAAGGCTCAGAAGTGCCCACAAACTCAGCCCTTAACCCCAGTGTGCAGAAAGGGTCAAAATGTGTTTTTCAGCAGAAATAAACATGTTTCTGCAAGTTTGGTCAACCCCATGTAAGTTATGGGGCAGTAACATTACAATTTTCAAAACGTGTTTTTCAGCCCGAAATAAACGCGTTTTTTCAGACAACTGAATCTCCTTGTAACAGCAAGGCTCAGAAGAGCCCACACACTCAGTCCTTAACCCCAGTGTACAGAAAGTGCCAAAACGTGTTTTTCAGCAGAAATAAACATGTTTCTGCAAGTTTGGTCAACCCCATGTAAGTTATGGGGCAGTAACATCACATTTTCAAAACGTGTTTTTCAGCCCGAAATAAACGCGTTTTTTCAGACAACTGAATCTCCTTGTAACAGCAAGGCTCAGAAGTGCCCACACACTCAGCCCTTAACCCCAGTGTGCAGAAAGGGTCAAAATGTGTTTTTCAGCAGAAATAAACATGTTTCTGCAAGTTTGGTCAACCCCATGTAAGTTATGGGGCATTAACATCACACTTTTCAAAACGTGTTTTTCAGCCCGAAATAAGCGCGTTTTTTCAGACAACTGAATCTCCTTGTAACAGCAAGGCTCAGAAGAGCCCACACACTCAGCCCTTAACCCCAGTGTGCAGAAAGGGTCAAAATGTGTTTTTCAGCAGAAATAAACATGTTTCTGCAAGTTTGGTCAACCCCATGTAAGTTATGGGGCAGTAACATTACACTTTTCAAAACGTGTTTTTCAGCCCGAAATAAACGCGTTTTTTCAGACAACTGAATCTCCTTGTAACAGCAAGGCTCAGAAGAGCCCACACACTCAGCCCTTAACCCCAGTGTACAGAAAGTGCCAAAACGTGTTTTTCAGCAGAAATAAACATGTTTCTGCAAGTTTGGTCAACCCCATGTAAGTTATGGGGTAGTAACATCACACTTTTCAAAACGTGTTTTTCAGCCCGAAATAAACGCGTTTTTTCAGACAACTGAATCTCCTTGTAACAGCAAGGCTCAGAAGAGCCCACACACTCAGCCCTTAACCCCAGTGTACAGAAAGTGTCAAAACGTGTTTTTCAGCAGAAATAAACATGTTTCTGCAAGTTTGGTCAACCCCATGTAAGTTATGGGGCAGTTACATTACACTTTTCAAAACGTGTTTTTCAGCCCGAAATAAACGCGTTTTTTCAGACAACTGAATCTCCTTGTAACAGCAAGGCTCAGAAGAGCCCACACACTCAGCCCTTAACCCCAGTGTACAGAAAGTGCCAAAACGTGTTTTTCAGCAGAAATAAACATGTTTCTGCAAGTTTGGTCAACCCCATGTAAGTTATGGGGCAGTAACATCACATTTTCAAAACGTGTTTTTCAGCCCGAAATAAACGCGTTTTTTCAGACAACTGAATCTCCTTGTAACAGCAAGGCTCAGAAGAGCCCACACACTCAGCCCTTAACCCCAGTGTACAGAAAGTGTCAAAACGTGTTTTTCAGCAGAAATAAACATGTTTCTGCAAGTTTGGTCAACCCCATGTAAGTTATGGGGCAGTAACATCACACTTTTCAAAACGTGTTTTTCAGCCCGAAATAAACGCGTTTTTTCAGACAACTGAATCTCCTTGTAACAGCAAGGCTCAGAAGTGCCCACAAACTCAGCCCTTAACCCCAGTGTGCAGAAAGGGTCAAAATGTGTTTTTCAGCAGAAATAAACATGTTTCTGCAAGTTTGGTCAACCCCAAGTAAGTTATGGGGCAGTAACATTACAATTTTCAAAACGTGTTTTTCAGCCCGAAATAAACGCGTTTTTTCAGACAACTGAATCTCCTTGTAACAGCAAGGCTCAGAAGAGCCCACACACTCAGCCCTTAACCCCAGTGTACAGAAAGTGTCAAAACGTGTTTTTCAGCAGAAATAAACATGTTTCTGCAAGTTTGGTCAACCCCATGTAAGTTATGGGGCAGTAACATCACATTTTCAAAACGTGTTTTTCAGCCCGAAATAAACGCGTTTTTTCAGACAACTGAATCTCCTTGTAACAGCAAGGCTCAGAAGTGCCCACACACTCAGCCCTTAACCCCAGTGTGCAGAAAGGGTCAAAACGTGTTTTTCAGCAGAAATAAACATGTTTCTGCAAGTTTGGTCAACCCCATGTAAGTTATGGGGTAGTAACATCACACTTTTCAAAACGTGTTTTTCAGCCCGAAATAAGCGCGTTTTTTCAGACAACTGAATCTCCTTGTAACAGCAAGGCTCAGAAGAGCCCACACACTCAGCCCTTAACCCCAGTGTGCAGAAAGTGTCAAAACGTGTTTTTCAGCAGAAATAAACATGTTTCTGCAAGTTTGGTCAACCCCATGTAAGTTATGGGGCAGTAACATCACATTTTCAAAACGTGTTTTTCAGCCCGAAATAAACGCGTTTTTTCAGACAACTGAATCTCCTTGTAACAGCAAGGCTCAGAAGTGCCCACACACTCAGCCCTTAACCCCAGTGTGCAGAAAGGGTCAAAATGTGTTTTTCAGCAGAAATAAACATGTTTCTGCAAGTTTGGTCAACCCCATGTAAGTTATGGGGCATTAACATCACACTTTTCAAAACGTGTTTTTCAGCCCGAAATAAGCGCGTTTTTTCAGACAACTGAATCTCCTTGTAACAGCAAGGCTCAGAAGAGCCCACACACTCAGCCCTTAACCCCAGTGTACAGAAAGTGTCAAAACGTGTTTTTCAGCAGAAATAAACATGTTTCTGCAAGTTTGGTCAACCCCATGTAAGTTATGGGGCAGTAACATCACACTTTTCAAAACGTGTTTTTCAGCCCGAAATAAACGCGTTTTTTCAGACAACTGAATCTCCTTGTAACAGCAAGGCTCAGAAGTGCCCACAAACTCAGCCCTTAACCCCAGTGTGCAGAAAGGGTCAAAATGTGTTTTTCAGCAGAAATAAACATGTTTCTGCAAGTTTGGTCAACCCCAAGTAAGTTATGGGGCAGTAACATTACAATTTTCAAAACGTGTTTTTCAGCCCGAAATAAACGCGTTTTTTCAGACAACTGAATCTCCTTGTAACAGCAAGGCTCAGAAGAGCCCACACACTCAGCCCTTAACCCCAGTGTACAGAAAGTGTCAAAACGTGTTTTTCAGCAGAAATAAACATGTTTCTGCAAGTTTGGTCAACCCCATGTAAGTTATGGGGCAGTAACATCACATTTTCAAAACGTGTTTTTCAGCCCGAAATAAACGCGTTTTTTCAGACAACTGAATCTCCTTGTAACAGCAAGGCTCAGAAGTGCCCACACACTCAGCCCTTAACCCCAGTGTGCAGAAAGGGTCAAAACGTGTTTTTCAGCAGAAATAAACATGTTTCTGCAAGTTTGGTCAACCCCATGTAAGTTATGGGGTAGTAACATCACACTTTTCAAAACGTGTTTTTCAGCCCGAAATAAGCGCGTTTTTTCAGACAACTGAATCTCCTTGTAACAGCAAGGCTCAGAAGAGCCCACACACTCAGCCCTTAACCCCAGTGTGCAGAAAGTGTCAAAACGTGTTTTTCAGCAGAAATAAACATGTTTCTGCAAGTTTGGTCAACCCCATGTAAGTTATGGGGTAGTAACATCACACTTTTCAAAACGTGTTTTTCAGCCCGAAATAAACGCGTTTTTTCAGACAACTGAATCTCCTTGTAACAGCAAAGCTCAGAAGAGCCCACACACTCAGCCCTTAACCCCAGTGTACAGAAAGTGTCAAAACGTGTTTTTCAGCAGAAATAAACATGTTTCTGCAAGTTTGGTCAACCCCATGTAAGTTATGGGGCAGTAACATCACATTTTCAAAACGTGTTTTTCAGCCCGAAATAAACGCGTTTTTTCAGACAACTGAATCTCCTTGTAACAGCAAGGCTCAGAAGTGCCCACACACTCAGCCCTTAACCCCAGTGTGCAGAAAGGGTCAAAATGTGTTTTTCAGCAGAAATAAACATGTTTCTGCAAGTTTGGTCAACCCCATGTAAGTTATGGGGCATTAACATCACACTTTTCAAAACGTGTTTTTCAGCCCGAAATAAGCGCGTTTTTTCAGACAACTGAATCTCCTTGTAACAGCAAGGCTCAGAAGAGCCCACACACTCAGCCCTTAACCCCAGTGTGCAGAAAGGGTCAAAATGTGTTTTTCAGCAGAAATAAACATGTTTCTGCAAGTTTGGTCAACCCCATGTAAGTTATGGGGCATTAACATCACACTTTTCAAAACGTGTTTTTCAGCCCGAAATAAGCGCGTTTTTTCAGACAACTGAATCTCCTTGTAACAGCAAGGCTCAGAAGAGCCCACACACTCAGCCCTTAACCCCAGTGTACAGAAAGTGTCAAAACGTGTTTTTCAGCAGAAATAAACATGTTTCTGCAAGTTTGGTCAACCCCATGTAAGTTATGGGGCAGTAACATCACACTTTTCAAAACGTGTTTTTCAGCCCGAAATAAACGCGTTTTTTCAGACAACTGAATCTCCTTGTAACAGCAAGGCTCAGAAGAGCCCACACACTCAGCCCTTAACCCCAGTGTACAGAAAGTGTCAAAACGTGTTTTTCAGCAGAAATAAACATGTTTCTGCAAGTTTGGTCAACCCCATGTAAGTTATGGGGCAGTAACATCACACTTTTCAAAACGTGTTTTTCAGCTCGAAATAAACGCGTTTTTTCAGACAACTGAATCTCCTTGTAACAGCAAGGCTCAGAAGTGCCCACACACTCAGCCCTTAACCCCAGTGTGCAGAAAGTGTCAAAACGTGTTTTTCAGCAGAAATAAACATGTTTCTGCAAGTTTGGTCAACCCCATGTTAGTTATGGGGCAGTAACATCACTCTTTTCAAAACGTGTTTTTCAGCCCGAAATAAGCGCGTTTTTTCAGACAACTGAATCTCCTTGTAACAGCAAGGCTCAGAAGAGCCCACACACTCAGCCCTTAACCCCAGTGTACAGAAAGTGTCAAAACGTGTTTTTCAGCAGAAATAAACATGTTTCTGCAAGTTTGGTCAACCCCATGTAAGTTATGGGGCAGTAACATTACACTTTTCAAAACGTGTTTTTCAGCCCGAAATAAACGCGTTTTTTCAGACAACTGAATCTCCTTGTAACAGCAAGGCTCAGAAGAGCCCACACACTCAGCCCTTACCCCAGTGTGCAGAAAGTGCCAAAACGTGTTTTTCAGCAGAAATAAACATGTTTCTGCAAGTTTGGTCAACCCCATGTAAGTTATGGGGCAGTAACATCACATTTTCAAAACGTGTTTTTCAGCCCGAAATAAACGCGTTTTTTCAGACAACTGAATCTCCTTGTAACAGCAAGGCTCAGAAGTGCCCACACACTCAGCCCTTAACCCCAGTGTGCAGAAAGGGTCAAAATGTGTTTTTCAGCAGAAATAAACATGTTTCTGCAAGTTTGGTCAACCCCATGTAAGTTATGGGGCATTAACATCACACTTTTCAAAACGTGTTTTTCAGCCCGAAATAAACGCGTTTTTTCAGACAACTGAATCTCCTTGTAACAGCAAGGCTCAGAAGTGCCCACACACTCAGCCCTTAACCCCAGTGTGCAGAAAGGGTCAAAATGTGTTTTTCAGCAGAAATAAACATGTTTCTGCAAGTTTGGTCAACCCCATGTAAGTTATGGGGCATTAACATCACACTTTTCAAAACGTGTTTTTCAGCCCGAAATAAGCGCGTTTTTTCAGACAACTGAATCTCCTTGTAACAGCAAGGCTCAGAAGAGCCCACACACTCAGCCCTTAACCCCAGTGTACAGAAAGTGTCAAAACGTGTTTTTCAGCAGAAATAAACATGTTTCTGCAAGTTTGGTCAACCCCATGTAAGTTATGGGGCAGTAACATCACACTTTTCAAAACGTGTTTTTCAGCCCGAAATAAACGCGTTTTTTCAAACAACTGAATCTCCTTGTAACAGCAAGGCTCAGAAGAGCCCACACACTCAGCCCTTAACCCCAGTGTACAGAAAGTGTCAAAACGTGTTTTTCAGCAGAAATAAACATGTTTCTGCAAGTTTGGTCAACCCCATGTAAGTTATGGGGCAGTAACATCACACTTTTCAAAACGTGTTTTTCAGCCCGAAATAAACGCGTTTTTTCAGACAACTGAATCTCCTTGTAACAGCAAGGCTCAGAAGTGCCCACACACTCAGCCCTTAACCCCAGTGTGCAGAAAGTGTCAAAACGTGTTTTTCAGCAGAAATAAACATGTTTCTGCAAGTTTGGTCAACCCCATGTTAGTTATGGGGCAGTAACATCACTCTTTTCAAAACGTGTTTTTCAGCCCGAAATAAGCGCGTTTTTTCAGACATCTGAATCTCCTTGTAACAGCAAGGCTCAGAAGAGCCCACACACTCAGCCCTTAACCCCAGTGTACAGAAAGTGTCAAAACGTGTTTTTCAGCAGAAATAAACATGTTTCTGCAAGTTTGGTCAACCCCATGTAAGTTATGGGGCAGTAACATTACACTTTTCAAAACGTGTTTTTCAGCCCGAAATAAACGCGTTTTTTCAGACAACTGAATCTCCTTGTAACAGCAAGGCTCAGAAGAGCCCACACACTCAGCCCTTACCCCAGTGTGCAGAAAGTGCCAAAACGTGTTTTTCAGCAGAAATAAACATGTTTCTGCAAGTTTGGTCAACCCCATGTAAGTTATGGGGCAGTAACATCACATTTTCAAAACGTGTTTTTCAGCCCGAAATAAACGCGTTTTTTCAGACAACTGAATCTCCTTGTAACAGCAAGGCTCAGAAGTGCCCACACACTCAGCCCTTAACCCCAGTGTGCAGAAAGGGTCAAAATGTGTTTTTCAGCAGAAATAAACATGTTTCTGCAAGTTTGGTCAACCCCATGTAAGTTATGGGGCATTAACATCACACTTTTCAAAACGTGTTTTTCAGCCCGAAATAAGCGCGTTTTTTCAGACAACTGAATCTCCTTGTAACAGCAAGGCTCAGAAGAGCCCACACACTCAGCCCTTAACCCCAGTGTACAGAAAGTGTCAAAACGTGTTTTTCAGCAGAAATAAACATGTTTCTGCAAGTTTGGTCAACCCCATGTAAGTTATGGGGCAGTAACATCACACTTTTCAAAACGTGTTTTTCAGCCCGAAATAAGCGCGTTTTTTCAGACAACTGAATCTCCTTGTAACAGCAAGGCTCAGAAGAGCCCACACACTCAGCCCTTAACCCCAGTGTACAGAAAGTGTCAAAACGTGTTTTTCAGCAGAAATAAACATGTTTCTGCAAGTTTGGTCAACCCCATGTAAGTTATGGGGCAGTAACATCACACTTTTCAAAACGTGTTTTTCAGCCCGAAATAAACGCGTTTTTTCAGACAACTGAATCTCCTTGTAACAGCAAGGCTCAGAAGTGCCCACAAACTCAGCCCTTAACCCCAGTGTGCAGAAAGGGTCAAAATGTGTTTTTCAGCAGAAATAAACATGTTTCTGCAAGTTTGGTCAACCCCATGTAAGTTATGGGGCAGTAACATTACAATTTTCAAAACGTGTTTTTCAGCCCGAAATAAACGCGTTTTTTCAGACAACTGAATCTCCTTGTAACAGCAAGGCTCAGAAGAGCCCACACACTCAGTCCTTAACCCCAGTGTACAGAAAGTGCCAAAACGTGTTTTTCAGCAGAAATAAACATGTTTCTGCAAGTTTGGTCAACCCCATGTAAGTTATGGGGCAGTAACATCACATTTTCAAAACGTGTTTTTCAGCCCGAAATAAACGCGTTTTTTCAGACAACTGAATCTCCTTGTAACAGCAAGGCTCAGAAGTGCCCACACACTCAGCCCTTAACCCCAGTGTGCAGAAAGGGTCAAAATGTGTTTTTCAGCAGAAATAAACATGTTTCTGCAAGTTTGGTCAACCCCATGTAAGTTATGGGGCATTAACATCACACTTTTCAAAACGTGTTTTTCAGCCCGAAATAAGCGCGTTTTTTCAGACAACTGAATCTCCTTGTAACAGCAAGGCTCAGAAGAGCCCACACACTCAGCCCTTAACCCCAGTGTGCAGAAAGGGTCAAAATGTGTTTTTCAGCAGAAATAAACATGTTTCTGCAAGTTTGGTCAACCCCATGTAAGTTATGGGGCATTAACATCACACTTTTCAAAACGTGTTTTTCAGCCCGAAATAAGCGCGTTTTTTCAAACAACTGAATCTCCTTGTAACAGCAAGGCTCAGAAGAGCCCACACACTCAGCCCTTAACCCCAGTGTACAGAAAGTGTCAAAACGTGTTTTTCAGCAGAAATAAACATGTTTCTGCAAGTTTGGTCAACCCCATGTAAGTTATGGGGCAGTAACATCACACTTTTCAAAACGTGTTTTTCAGCCCGAAATAAACGCGTTTTTTCAGACAACTGAATCTCCTTGTAACAGCAAGGCTCAGAAGAGCCCACACACTCAGCCCTTAACCCCAGTGTACAGAAAGTGTCAAAACGTGTTTTTCAGCAGAAATAAACATGTTTCTGCAAGTTTGGTCAACCCCATGTAAGTTATGGGGTAGTAACATCACACTTTTCAAAACGTGTTTTTCAGCCCGAAATAAACGCGTTTTTTCAGACAACTGAATCTCCTTGTAACAGCAAGGCTCAGAAGTGCCCACACACTCAGCCCTTAACCCCAGTGTGCAGAAAGGGTCAAAATGTGTTTTTCAGCAGAAATAAACATGTTTCTGCAAGTTTGGTCAACCCCATGTAAGTTATGGGGTAGTAACATCACACTTTTCAAAACGTGTTTTTCAGCCCGAAATAAGCGCGTTTTTTCAGACAACTGAATCTCCTTGTAACAGCAAGGCTCAGAAGAGCCCACACACTCAGCCCTTAACCCCAGTGTGCAGAAAGTGTCAAAACGTGTTTTTCAGCAGAAATAAACATGTTTCTGCAAGTTTGGTCAACCCCATGTAAGTTATGGGGTAGTAACATCACACTTTTCAAAACGTGTTTTTCAGCCCGAAATAAACGCGTTTTTTCAGACAACTGAATCTCCTTGTAACAGCAAGGCTCAGAAGAGCCCACACACTCAGCCCTTAACCCCAGTGTACAGAAAGTGTCAAAACGTGTTTTTCAGCAGAAATAAACATGTTTCTGCAAGTTTGGTCAACCCCATGTAAGTTATGGGGCAGTAACATTACACTTTTCAAAACGTGTTTTTCAGCCCGAAATAAACGCGTTTTTTCAGACAACTGAATCTCCTTGTAACAGCAAGGCTCAGAAGAGCCCACACACTCAGCCCTTAACCCCAGTGTACAGAAAGTGCCAAAACGTGTTTTTCAGCAGAAATAAACATGTTTCTGCAAGTTTGGTCAACCCCATGTAAGTTATGGGGTAGTAACATCACACTTTTCAAAACGTGTTTTTCAGCCCGAAATAAACGCGTTTTTTCAGACAACTGAATCTCCTTGTAACAGCAAGGCTCAGAAGAGCCCACACACTCAGCCCTTAACCCCAGTGTACAGAAAGTGTCAAAACGTGTTTTTCAGCAGAAATAAACATGTTTCTGCAAGTTTGGTCAACCCCATGTAAGTTATGGGGCAGTAACATTACACTTTTCAAAACGTGTTTTTCAGCCCGAAATAAACGCGTTTTTTCAGACAACTGAATCTCCTTGTAACAGCAAGGCTCAGAAGAGCCCACACACTCAGCCCTTAACCCCAGTGTACAGAAAGTGCCAAAACGTGTTTTTCAGCAGAAATAAACATGTTTCTGCAAGTTTGGTCAACCCCATGTAAGTTATGGGGCAGTAACATCACATTTTCAAAACGTGTTTTTCAGCCCGAAATAAACGCGTTTTTTCAGACAACTGAATCTCCTTGTAACAGCAAGGCTCAGAAGAGCCCACACACTCAGCCCTTAACCCCAGTGTACAGAAAGTGTCAAAACGTGTTTTTCAGCAGAAATAAACATGTTTCTGCAAGTTTGGTCAACCCCATGTAAGTTATGGGGCAGTAACATCACACTTTTCAAAACGTGTTTTTCAGCCCGAAATAAACGCGTTTTTTCAGACAACTGAATCTCCTTGTAACAGCAAGGCTCAGAAGTGCCCACAAACTCAGCCCTTAACCCCAGTGTGCAGAAAGGGTCAAAATGTGTTTTTCAGCAGAAATAAACATGTTTCTGCAAGTTTGGTCAACCCCAAGTAAGTTATGGGGCAGTAACATTACAATTTTCAAAACGTGTTTTTCAGCCCGAAATAAACGCGTTTTTTCAGACAACTGAATCTCCTTGTAACAGCAAGGCTCAGAAGAGCCCACACACTCAGCCCTTAACCCCAGTGTACAGAAAGTGTCAAAACGTGTTTTTCAGCAGAAATAAACATGTTTCTGCAAGTTTGGTCAACCCCATGTAAGTTATGGGGCAGTAACATCACATTTTCAAAACGTGTTTTTCAGCCCGAAATAAACGCGTTTTTTCAGACAACTGAATCTCCTTGTAACAGCAAGGCTCAGAAGTGCCCACACACTCAGCCCTTAACCCCAGTGTGCAGAAAGGGTCAAAACGTGTTTTTCAGCAGAAATAAACATGTTTCTGCAAGTTTGGTCAACCCCATGTAAGTTATGGGGTAGTAACATCACACTTTTCAAAACGTGTTTTTCAGCCCGAAATAAGCGCGTTTTTTCAGACAACTGAATCTCCTTGTAACAGCAAGGCTCAGAAGAGCCCACACACTCAGCCCTTAACCCCAGTGTGCAGAAAGTGTCAAAACGTGTTTTTCAGCAGAAATAAACATGTTTCTGCAAGTTTGGTCAACCCCATGTAAGTTATGGGGCAGTAACATCACATTTTCAAAACGTGTTTTTCAGCCCGAAATAAACGCGTTTTTTCAGACAACTGAATCTCCTTGTAACAGCAAGGCTCAGAAGTGTCCACACACTCAGCCCTTAACCCCAGTGTGCAGAAAGGGTCAAAATGTGTTTTTCAGCAGAAATAAACATGTTTCTGCAAGTTTGGTCAACCCCATGTAAGTTATGGGGCATTAACATCACACTTTTCAAAACGTGTTTTTCAGCCCGAAATAAGCGCGTTTTTTCAGACAACTGAATCTCCTTGTAACAGCAAGGCTCAGAAGAGCCCACACACTCAGCCCTTAACCCCAGTGTGCAGAAAGGGTCAAAATGTGTTTTTCAGCAGAAATAAACATGTTTCTGCAAGTTTGGTCAACCCCATGTAAGTTATGGGGCATTAACATCACACTTTTCAAAACGTGTTTTTCAGCCCGAAATAAGCGCGTTTTTTCAGACAACTGAATCTCCTTGTAACAGCAAGGCTCAGAAGAGCCCACACACTCAGCCCTTAACCCCAGTGTACAGAAAGTGTCAAAACGTGTTTTTCAGCAGAAATAAACATGTTTCTGCAAGTTTGGTCAACCCCATGTAAGTTATGGGGCAGTAACATCACACTTTTCAAAACGTGTTTTTCAGCCCGAAATAAACGCGTTTTTTCAGACAACTGAATCTCCTTGTAACAGCAAGGCTCAGAAGAGCCCACACACTCAGCCCTTAACCCCAGTGTACAGAAAGTGTCAAAACGTGTTTTTCAGCAGAAATAAACATGTTTCTGCAAGTTTGGTCAACCCCATGTAAGTTATGGGGCAGTAACATCACACTTTTCAAAACGTGTTTTTCAGCCCGAAATAAACGCGTTTTTTCAGACAACTGAATCTCCTTGTAACAGCAAGGCTCAGAAGTGCCCACACACTCAGCCCTTAACCCCAGTGTGCAGAAAGTGTCAAAACGTGTTTTTCAGCAGAAATAAACATGTTTCTGCAAGTTTGGTCAACCCCATGTAAGTTATGGGGCAGTAACATCACACTTTTCAAAACGTGTTTTTCAGCCCGAAATAAACGCGTTTTTTCAGACAACTGAATCTCCTTGTAACAGCAAGGCTCAGAAGAGCCCACACACTCAGCCCTTAACCCCAGTGTACAGAAAGTGTCAAAACGTGTTTTTCAGCAGAAATAAACATGTTTCTGCAAGTTTGGTCAACCCCATGTTAGTTATGGGGCAGTAACATCACTCTTTTCAAAACGTGTTTTTCAGCCCGAAATAAGCGCGTTTTTTCAGACAACTGAATCTCCTTGTAACAGCAAGGCTCAGAAGAGCCCACACACTCAGCCCTTAACCCCAGTGTACAGAAAGTGTCAAAACGTGTTTTTCAGCAGAAATAAATATGTTTCTGCAAGTTTGGTCAACCCCATGTAAGTTATGGGGCAGTAACATTACACTTTTCAAAACGTGTTTTTCAGCCCGAAATAAACGCGTTTTTTCAGACAACTGAATCTCCTTGTAACAGCAAGGCTCAGAAGAGCCCACACACTCAGCCCTTACCCCAGTGTGCAGAAAGTGCCAAAACGTGTTTTTCAGCAGAAATAAACATGTTTCTGCAAGTTTGGTCAACCCCATGTAAGTTATGGGGCAGTAACATCACATTTTCAAAACGTGTTTTTCAGCCCGAAATAAACGCGTTTTTTCAGACAACTGAATCTCCTTGTAACAGCAAGGCTCAGAAGTGCCCACACACTCAGCCCTTAACCCCAGTGTGCAGAAAGGGTCAAAATGTGTTTTTCAGCAGAAATAAACATGTTTCTGCAAGTTTGGTCAACCCCATGTAAGTTATGGGGCATTAACATCACACTTTTCAAAACGTGTTTTTCAGCCCGAAATAAGCGCGTTTTTTCAGACAACTGAATCTCCTTGTAACAGCAAGGCTCAGAAGAGCCCACACACTCAGCCCTTAACCCCAGTGTACAGAAAGTGTCAAAACGTGTTTTTCAGCAGAAATAAACATGTTTCTGCAAGTTTGGTCAACCCCATGTAAGTTATGGGGCAGTAACATCACACTTTTCAAAACGTGTTTTTCAGCCCGAAATAAGCGCGTTTTTTCAGACAACTGAATCTCCTTGTAACAGCAAGGCTCAGAAGAGCCCACACACTCAGCCCTTAACCCCAGTGTACAGAAAGTGTCAAAACGTGTTTTTCAGCAGAAATAAACATGTTTCTGCAAGTTTGGTCAACCCCATGTAAGTTATGGGGCAGTAACATCACACTTTTCAAAACGTGTTTTTCAGCCCGAAATAAACGCGTTTTTTCAGACAACTGAATCTCCTTGTAACAGCAAGGCTCAGAAGTGCCCACAAACTCAGCCCTTAACCCCAGTGTGCAGAAAGGGTCAAAATGTGTTTTTCAGCAGAAATAAACATGTTTCTGCAAGTTTGGTCAACCCCATGTAAGTTATGGGGCAGTAACATTACAATTTTCAAAACGTGTTTTTCAGCCCGAAATAAACGCGTTTTTTCAGACAACTGAATCTCCTTGTAACAGCAAGGCTCAGAAGAGCCCACACACTCAGTCCTTAACCCCAGTGTACAGAAAGTGCCAAAACGTGTTTTTCAGCAGAAATAAACATGTTTCTGCAAGTTTGGTCAACCCCATGTAAGTTATGGGGCAGTAACATCACATTTTCAAAACGTGTTTTTCAGCCCGAAATAAACGCGTTTTTTCAGACAACTGAATCTCCTTGTAACAGCAAGGCTCAGAAGTGCCCACACACTCAGCCCTTAACCCCAGTGTGCAGAAAGGGTCAAAATGTGTTTTTCAGCAGAAATAAACATGTTTCTGCAAGTTTGGTCAACCCCATGTAAGTTATGGGGCATTAACATCACACTTTTCAAAACGTGTTTTTCAGCCCGAAATAAGCGCGTTTTTTCAGACAACTGAATCTCCTTGTAACAGCAAGGCTCAGAAGAGCCCACACACTCAGCCCTTAACCCCAGTGTGCAGAAAGGGTCAAAATGTGTTTTTCAGCAGAAATAAACATGTTTCTGCAAGTTTGGTCAACCCCATGTAAGTTATGGGGCAGTAACATTACACTTTTCAAAACGTGTTTTTCAGCCCGAAATAAACGCGTTTTTTCAGACAACTGAATCTCCTTGTAACAGCAAGGCTCAGAAGAGCCCACACACTCAGCCCTTAACCCCAGTGTACAGAAAGTGCCAAAACGTGTTTTTCAGCAGAAATAAACATGTTTCTGCAAGTTTGGTCAACCCCATGTAAGTTATGGGGTAGTAACATCACACTTTTCAAAACGTGTTTTTCAGCCCGAAATAAACGCGTTTTTTCAGACAACTGAATCTCCTTGTAACAGCAAGGCTCAGAAGAGCCCACACACTCAGCCCTTAACCCCAGTGTACAGAAAGTGTCAAAACGTGTTTTTCAGCAGAAATAAACATGTTTCTGCAAGTTTGGTCAACCCCATGTAAGTTATGGGGCAGTTACATTACACTTTTCAAAACGTGTTTTTCAGCCCGAAATAAACGCGTTTTTTCAGACAACTGAATCTCCTTGTAACAGCAAGGCTCAGAAGAGCCCACACACTCAGCCCTTAACCCCAGTGTACAGAAAGTGCCAAAACGTGTTTTTCAGCAGAAATAAACATGTTTCTGCAAGTTTGGTCAACCCCATGTAAGTTATGGGGCAGTAACATCACATTTTCAAAACGTGTTTTTCAGCCCGAAATAAACGCGTTTTTTCAGACAACTGAATCTCCTTGTAACAGCAAGGCTCAGAAGAGCCCACACACTCAGCCCTTAACCCCAGTGTACAGAAAGTGTCAAAACGTGTTTTTCAGCAGAAATAAACATGTTTCTGCAAGTTTGGTCAACCCCATGTAAGTTATGGGGCAGTAACATCACACTTTTCAAAACGTGTTTTTCAGCCCGAAATAAACGCGTTTTTTCAGACAACTGAATCTCCTTGTAACAGCAAGGCTCAGAAGTGCCCACAAACTCAGCCCTTAACCCCAGTGTGCAGAAAGGGTCAAAATGTGTTTTTCAGCAGAAATAAACATGTTTCTGCAAGTTTGGTCAACCCCAAGTAAGTTATGGGGCAGTAACATTACAATTTTCAAAACGTGTTTTTCAGCCCGAAATAAACGCGTTTTTTCAGACAACTGAATCTCCTTGTAACAGCAAGGCTCAGAAGAGCCCACACACTCAGCCCTTAACCCCAGTGTACAGAAAGTGTCAAAACGTGTTTTTCAGCAGAAATAAACATGTTTCTGCAAGTTTGGTCAACCCCATGTAAGTTATGGGGCAGTAACATCACATTTTCAAAACGTGTTTTTCAGCCCGAAATAAACGCGTTTTTTCAGACAACTGAATCTCCTTGTAACAGCAAGGCTCAGAAGTGCCCACACACTCAGCCCTTAACCCCAGTGTGCAGAAAGGGTCAAAACGTGTTTTTCAGCAGAAATAAACATGTTTCTGCAAGTTTGGTCAACCCCATGTAAGTTATGGGGTAGTAACATCACACTTTTCAAAACGTGTTTTTCAGCCCGAAATAAGCGCGTTTTTTCAGACAACTGAATCTCCTTGTAACAGCAAGGCTCAGAAGAGCCCACACACTCAGCCCTTAACCCCAGTGTGCAGAAAGTGTCAAAACGTGTTTTTCAGCAGAAATAAACATGTTTCTGCAAGTTTGGTCAACCCCATGTAAGTTATGGGGCAGTAACATCACATTTTCAAAACGTGTTTTTCAGCCCGAAATAAACGCGTTTTTTCAGACAACTGAATCTCCTTGTAACAGCAAGGCTCAGAAGTGCCCACACACTCAGCCCTTAACCCCAGTGTGCAGAAAGGGTCAAAATGTGTTTTTCAGCAGAAATAAACATGTTTCTGCAAGTTTGGTCAACCCCATGTAAGTTATGGGGCATTAACATCACACTTTTCAAAACGTGTTTTTCAGCCCGAAATAAGCGCGTTTTTTCAGACAACTGAATCTCCTTGTAACAGCAAGGCTCAGAAGAGCCCACACACTCAGCCCTTAACCCCAGTGTACAGAAAGTGTCAAAACGTGTTTTTCAGCAGAAATAAACATGTTTCTGCAAGTTTGGTCAACCCCATGTAAGTTATGGGGCAGTAACATCACACTTTTCAAAACGTGTTTTTCAGCCCGAAATAAACGCGTTTTTTCAGACAACTGAATCTCCTTGTAACAGCAAGGCTCAGAAGAGCCCACACACTCAGCCCTTAACCCCAGTGTACAGAAAGTGTCAAAACGTGTTTTTCAGCAGAAATAAACATGTTTCTGCAAGTTTGGTCAACCCCATGTAAGTTATGGGGCAGTAACATCACACTTTTCAAAACGTGTTTTTCAGCCCGAAATAAACGCGTTTTTTCAGACAACTGAATCTCCTTGTAACAGCAAGGCTCAGAAGAGCCCACACACTCAGCCCTTAACCCCAGTGTGCAGAAAGGGTCAAAATGTGTTTTTCAGCAGAAATAAACATGTTTCTGCAAGTTTGGTCAACCCCATGTAAGTTATGGGGCATTAACATCACACTTTTCAAAACGTGTTTTTCAGCCCGAAATAAGCGCGTTTTTTCAGACAACTGAATCTCCTTGTAACAGCAAGGCTCAGAAGAGCCCACACACTCAGCCCTTAACCCCAGTGTACAGAAAGTGTCAAAACGTGTTTTTCAGCAGAAATAAACATGTTTCTGCAAGTTTGGTCAACCCCATGTAAGTTATGGGGCAGTAACATCACACTTTTCAAAACGTGTTTTTCAGCCCGAAATAAACGCGTTTTTTCAGACAACTGAATCTCCTTGTAACAGCAAGGCTCAGAAGAGCCCACACACTCAGCCCTTAACCCCAGTGTACAGAAAGTGTCAAAACGTGTTTTTCAGCAGAAATAAACATGTTTCTGCAAGTTTGGTCAACCCCATGTAAGTTATGGGGCAGTAACATCACACTTTTCAAAACGTGTTTTTCAGCCCGAAATAAACGCGTTTTTTCAGACAACTGAATCTCCTTGTAACAGCAAGGCTCAGAAGTGCCCACACACTCAGCCCTTAACCCCAGTGTGCAGAAAGTGTCAAAACGTGTTTTTCAGCAGAAATAAACATGTTTCTGCAAGTTTGGTCAACCCCATGTAAGTTATGGGGCAGTAACATCACACTTTTCAAAACGTGTTTTTCAGCCCGAAATAAACGCGTTTTTTCAGACAACTGAATCTCCTTGTAACAGCAAGGCTCAGAAGAGCCCACACACTCAGCCCTTAACCCCAGTGTACAGAAAGTGTCAAAACGTGTTTTTCAGCAGAAATAAACATGTTTCTGCAAGTTTGGTCAACCCCATGTTAGTTATGGGGCAGTAACATCACTCTTTTCAAAACGTGTTTTTCAGCCCGAAATAAGCGCGTTTTTTCAGACAACTGAATCTCCTTGTAACAGCAAGGCTCAGAAGAGCCCACACACTCAGCCCTTAACCCCAGTGTACAGAAAGTGTCAAAACGTGTTTTTCAGCAGAAATAAATATGTTTCTGCAAGTTTGGTCAACCCCATGTAAGTTATGGGGCAGTAACATTACACTTTTCAAAACGTGTTTTTCAGCCCGAAATAAACGCGTTTTTTCAGACAACTGAATCTCCTTGTAACAGCAAGGCTCAGAAGAGCCCACACACTCAGCCCTTACCCCAGTGTGCAGAAAGTGCCAAAACGTGTTTTTCAGCAGAAATAAACATGTTTCTGCAAGTTTGGTCAACCCCATGTAAGTTATGGGGCAGTAACATCACATTTTCAAAACGTGTTTTTCAGCCCGAAATAAACGCGTTTTTTCAGACAACTGAATCTCCTTGTAACAGCAAGGCTCAGAAGTGCCCACACACTCAGCCCTTAACCCCAGTGTGCAGAAAGGGTCAAAATGTGTTTTTCAGCAGAAATAAACATGTTTCTGCAAGTTTGGTCAACCCCATGTAAGTTATGGGGCATTAACATCACACTTTTCAAAACGTGTTTTTCAGCCCGAAATAAGCGCGTTTTTTCAGACAACTGAATCTCCTTGTAACAGCAAGGCTCAGAAGAGCCCACACACTCAGCCCTTAACCCCAGTGTACAGAAAGTGTCAAAACGTGTTTTTCAGCCCGAAATAAACGCGTTTTTTCAGACAACTGAATCTCCTTGTAACAGCAAGGCTCAGAAGAGCCCACACACTCAGCCCTTAACCCCAGTGTACAGAAAGTGTCAAAACGTGTTTTTCAGCAGAAATAAACATGTTTCTGCAAGTTTGGTCAACCCCATGTAAGTTATGGGGCAGTAACATCACATTTTCAAAACGTGTTTTTCAGCCCGAAATAAACGCGTTTTTTCAGACAACTGAATCTCCTTGTAACAGCAAGGCTCAGAAGTGCCCACACACTCAGCCCTTAACCCCAGTGTGCAGAAAGGGTCAAAACGTGTTTTTCAGCAGAAATAAACATGTTTCTGCAAGTTTGGTCAACCCCATGTAAGTTATGGGGTAGTAACATCACACTTTTCAAAACGTGTTTTTCAGCCCGAAATAAGCGCGTTTTTTCAGACAACTGAATCTCCTTGTAACAGCAAGGCTCAGAAGAGCCCACACACTCAGCCCTTAACCCCAGTGTGCAGAAAGTGTCAAAACGTGTTTTTCAGCAGAAATAAACATGTTTCTGCAAGTTTGGTCAACCCCATGTAAGTTATGGGGCAGTAACATCACATTTTCAAAACGTGTTTTTCAGCCCGAAATAAACGCGTTTTTTCAGACAACTGAATCTCCTTGTAACAGCAAGGCTCAGAAGTGCCCACACACTCAGCCCTTAACCCCAGTGTGCAGAAAGGGTCAAAATGTGTTTTTCAGCAGAAATAAACATGTTTCTGCAAGTTTGGTCAACCCCATGTAAGTTATGGGGCATTAACATCACACTTTTCAAAACGTGTTTTTCAGCCCGAAATAAGCGCGTTTTTTCAGACAACTGAATCTCCTTGTAACAGCAAGGCTCAGAAGAGCCCACACACTCAGCCCTTAACCCCAGTGTACAGAAAGTGTCAAAACGTGTTTTTCAGCAGAAATAAACATGTTTCTGCAAGTTTGGTCAACCCCATGTAAGTTATGGGGCAGTAACATCACACTTTTCAAAACGTGTTTTTCAGCCCGAAATAAACGCGTTTTTTCAGACAACTGAATCTCCTTGTAACAGCAAGGCTCAGAAGAGCCCACACACTCAGCCCTTAACCCCAGTGTACAGAAAGTGTCAAAACGTGTTTTTCAGCAGAAATAAACATGTTTCTGCAAGTTTGGTCAACCCCATGTAAGTTATGGGGCAGTAACATCACACTTTTCAAAACGTGTTTTTCAGCCCGAAATAAACGCGTTTTTTCAGACAACTGAATCTCCTTGTAACAGCAAGGCTCAGAAGAGCCCACACACTCAGCCCTTAACCCCAGTGTGCAGAAAGGGTCAAAATGTGTTTTTCAGCAGAAATAAACATGTTTCTGCAAGTTTGGTCAACCCCATGTAAGTTATGGGGCATTAACATCACACTTTTCAAAACGTGTTTTTCAGCCCGAAATAAGCGCGTTTTTTCAGACAACTGAATCTCCTTGTAACAGCAAGGCTCAGAAGAGCCCACACACTCAGCCCTTAACCCCAGTGTACAGAAAGTGTCAAAACGTGTTTTTCAGCAGAAATAAACATGTTTCTGCAAGTTTGGTCAACCCCATGTAAGTTATGGGGCAGTAACATCACACTTTTCAAAACGTGTTTTTCAGCCCGAAATAAACGCGTTTTTTCAGACAACTGAATCTCCTTGTAACAGCAAGGCTCAGAAGTGCCCACACACTCAGCCCTTAACCCCAGTGTGCAGAAAGTGTCAAAACGTGTTTTTCAGCAGAAATAAACATGTTTCTGCAAGTTTGGTCAACCCCATGTAAGTTATGGGGCAGTAACATCACACTTTTCAAAACGTGTTTTTCAGCCCGAAATAAACGCGTTTTTTCAGACAACTGAATCTCCTTGTAACAGCAAGGCTCAGAAGAGCCCACACACTCAGCCCTTAACCCCAGTGTACAGAAAGTGTCAAAACGTGTTTTTCAGCAGAAATAAACATGTTTCTGCAAGTTTGGTCAACCCCATGTTAGTTATGGGGCAGTAACATCACTCTTTTCAAAACGTGTTTTTCAGCCCGAAATAAGCGCGTTTTTTCAGACAACTGAATCTCCTTGTAACAGCAAGGCTCAGAAGAGCCCACACACTCAGCCCTTAACCCCAGTGTACAGAAAGTGTCAAAACGTGTTTTTCAGCAGAAATAAATATGTTTCTGCAAGTTTGGTCAACCCCATGTAAGTTATGGGGCAGTAACATTACACTTTTCAAAACGTGTTTTTCAGCCCGAAATAAACGCGTTTTTTCAGACAACTGAATCTCCTTGTAACAGCAAGGCTCAGAAGAGCCCACACACTCAGCCCTTACCCCAGTGTGCAGAAAGTGCCAAAACGTGTTTTTCAGCAGAAATAAACATGTTTCTGCAAGTTTGGTCAACCCCATGTAAGTTATGGGGCAGTAACATCACATTTTCAAAACGTGTTTTTCAGCCCGAAATAAACGCGTTTTTTCAGACAACTGAATCTCCTTGTAACAGCAAGGCTCAGAAGTGCCCACACACTCAGCCCTTAACCCCAGTGTGCAGAAAGGGTCAAAATGTGTTTTTCAGCAGAAATAAACATGTTTCTGCAAGTTTGGTCAACCCCATGTAAGTTATGGGGCATTAACATCACACTTTTCAAAACGTGTTTTTCAGCCCGAAATAAGCGCGTTTTTTCAGACAACTGAATCTCCTTGTAACAGCAAGGCTCAGAAGAGCCCACACACTCAGCCCTTAACCCCAGTGTACAGAAAGTGTCAAAACGTGTTTTTCAGCAGAAATAAACATGTTTCTGCAAGTTTGGTCAACCCCATGTAAGTTATGGGGCAGTAACATCACACTTTTCAAAACGTGTTTTTCAGCCCGAAATAAACGCGTTTTTTCAGACAACTGAATCTCCTTGTAACAGCAAGGCTCAGAAGTGCCCACAAACTCAGCCCTTAACCCCAGTGTGCAGAAAGGGTCAAAATGTGTTTTTCAGCAGAAATAAACATGTTTCTGCAAGTTTGGTCAACCCCAAGTAAGTTATGGGGCAGTAACATTACAATTTTCAAAACGTGTTTTTCAGCCCGAAATAAACGCGTTTTTTCAGACAACTGAATCTCCTTGTAACAGCAAGGCTCAGAAGAGCCCACACACTCAGCCCTTAACCCCAGTGTACAGAAAGTGTCAAAACGTGTTTTTCAGCAGAAATAAACATGTTTCTGCAAGTTTGGTCAACCCCATGTAAGTTATGGGGCAGTAACATCACATTTTCAAAACGTGTTTTTCAGCCCGAAATAAACGCGTTTTTTCAGACAACTGAATCTCCTTGTAACAGCAAGGCTCAGAAGTGCCCACACACTCAGCCCTTAACCCCAGTGTGCAGAAAGGGTCAAAACGTGTTTTTCAGCAGAAATAAACATGTTTCTGCAAGTTTGGTCAACCCCATGTAAGTTATGGGGTAGTAACATCACACTTTTCAAAACGTGTTTTTCAGCCCGAAATAAGCGCGTTTTTTCAGACAACTGAATCTCCTTGTAACAGCAAGGCTCAGAAGAGCCCACACACTCAGCCCTTAACCCCAGTGTGCAGAAAGTGTCAAAACGTGTTTTTCAGCAGAAATAAACATGTTTCTGCAAGTTTGGTCAACCCCATGTAAGTTATGGGGCAGTAACATCACACTTTTCAAAACGTGTTTTTCAGCCCGAAATAAGCGCGTTTTTTCAGACAACTGAATCTCCTTGTAACAGCAAGGCTCAGAAGAGCCCACACACTCAGCCCTTAACCCCAGTGTACAGAAAGTGTCAAAACGTGTTTTTCAGCAGAAATAAACATGTTTCTGCAAGTTTGGTCAACCCCATGTAAGTTATGGGGCAGTAACATCACACTTTTCAAAACGTGTTTTTCAGCCCGAAATAAACGCGTTTTTTCAGACAACTGAATCTCCTTGTAACAGCAAGGCTCAGAAGAGCCCACACACTCAGCCCTTAACCCCAGTGTACAGAAAGTGTCAAAACGTGTTTTTCAGCAGAAATAAACATGTTTCTGCAAGTTTGGTCAACCCCATGTAAGTTATGGGGCAGTAACATCACACTTTTCAAAACGTGTTTTTCAGCCCGAAATAAACGCGTTTTTTCAGACAACTGAATCTCCTTGTAACAGCAAGGCTCAGAAGAGCCCACACACTCAGCCCTTAACCCCAGTGTACAGAAAGTGTCAAAACGTGTTTTTCAGCAGAAATAAACATGTTTCTGCAAGTTTGGTCAACCCCATGTAAGTTATGGGGCAGTAACATCACACTTTTCAAAACGTGTTTTTCAGCCCGAAATAAACGCGTTTTTTCAGACAACTGAATCTCCTTGTAACAGCAAGGCTCAGAAGAGCCCACACACTCAGCCCTTAACCCCAGTGTACAGAAAGTGTCAAAACGTGTTTTTCAGCAGAAATAAATATGTTTCTGCAAGTTTGGTCAACCCCATGTAAGTTATGGGGCAGTAACATTACACTTTTCAAAACGTGTTTTTCAGCCCGAAATAAACGCGTTTTTTCAGACAACTGAATCTCCTTGTAACAGCAAGGCTCAGAAGAGCCCACACACTCAGCCCTTACCCCAGTGTGCAGAAAGTGCCAAAACGTGTTTTTCAGCAGAAATAAACATGTTTCTGCAAGTTTGGTCAACCCCATGTAAGTTATGGGGCAGTAACATCACATTTTCAAAACGTGTTTTTCAGCCCGAAATAAACGCGTTTTTTCAGACAACTGAATCTCCTTGTAACAGCAAGGCTCAGAAGTGCCCACACACTCAGCCCTTAACCCCAGTGTGCAGAAAGGGTCAAAATGTGTTTTTCAGCAGAAATAAACATGTTTCTGCAAGTTTGGTCAACCCCATGTAAGTTATGGGGCATTAACATCACACTTTTCAAAACGTGTTTTTCAGCCCGAAATAAGCGCGTTTTTTCAGACAACTGAATCTCCTTGTAACAGCAAGGCTCAGAAGAGCCCACACACTCAGCCCTTAACCCCAGTGTACAGAAAGTGTCAAAACGTGTTTTTCAGCAGAAATAAACATGTTTCTGCAAGTTTGGTCAACCCCATGTAAGTTATGGGGCAGTAACATCACACTTTTCAAAACGTGTTTTTCAGCCCGAAATAAGCGCGTTTTTTCAGACAACTGAATCTCCTTGTAACAGCAAGGCTCAGAAGAGCCCACACACTCAGCCCTTAACCCCAGTGTACAGAAAGTGTCAAAACGTGTTTTTCAGCAGAAATAAACATGTTTCTGCAAGTTTGGTCAACCCCATGTAAGTTATGGGGCAGTAACATCACACTTTTCAAAACGTGTTTTTCAGCCCGAAATAAACGCGTTTTTTCAGACAACTGAATCTCCTTGTAACAGCAAGGCTCAGAAGTGCCCACAAACTCAGCCCTTAACCCCAGTGTGCAGAAAGGGTCAAAATGTGTTTTTCAGCAGAAATAAACATGTTTCTGCAAGTTTGGTCAACCCCATGTAAGTTATGGGGCAGTAACATTACAATTTTCAAAACGTGTTTTTCAGCCCGAAATAAACGCGTTTTTTCAGACAACTGAATCTCCTTGTAACAGCAAGGCTCAGAAGAGCCCACACACTCAGTCCTTAACCCCAGTGTACAGAAAGTGCCAAAACGTGTTTTTCAGCAGAAATAAACATGTTTCTGCAAGTTTGGTCAACCCCATGTAAGTTATGGGGCAGTAACATCACATTTTCAAAACGTGTTTTTCAGCCCGAAATAAACGCGTTTTTTCAGACAACTGAATCTCCTTGTAACAGCAAGGCTCAGAAGTGCCCACACACTCAGCCCTTAACCCCAGTGTGCAGAAAGGGTCAAAATGTGTTTTTCAGCAGAAATAAACATGTTTCTGCAAGTTTGGTCAACCCCATGTAAGTTATGGGGCATTAACATCACACTTTTCAAAACGTGTTTTTCAGCCCGAAATAAGCGCGTTTTTTCAGACAACTGAATCTCCTTGTAACAGCAAGGCTCAGAAGAGCCCACACACTCAGCCCTTAACCCCAGTGTGCAGAAAGGGTCAAAATGTGTTTTTCAGCAGAAATAAACATGTTTCTGCAAGTTTGGTCAACCCCATGTAAGTTATGGGGCATTAACATCACACTTTTCAAAACGTGTTTTTCAGCCCGAAATAAGCGCGTTTTTTCAGACAACTGAATCTCCTTGTAACAGCAAGGCTCAGAAGAGCCCACACACTCAGCCCTTAACCCCAGTGTACAGAAAGTGTCAAAACGTGTTTTTCAGCAGAAATAAACATGTTTCTGCAAGTTTGGTCAACCCCATGTAAGTTATGGGGCAGTAACATCACACTTTTCAAAACGTGTTTTTCAGCCCGAAATAAACGCGTTTTTTCAGACAACTGAATCTCCTTGTAACAGCAAGGCTCAGAAGAGCCCACACACTCAGCCCTTAACCCCAGTGTACAGAAAGTGTCAAAACGTGTTTTTCAGCAGAAATAAACATGTTTCTGCAAGTTTGGTCAACCCCATGTAAGTTATGGGGTAGTAACATCACACTTTTCAAAACGTGTTTTTCAGCCCGAAATAAACGCGTTTTTTCAGACAACTGAATCTCCTTGTAACAGCAAGGCTCAGAAGTGCCCACACACTCAGCCCTTAACCCCAGTGTGCAGAAAGGGTCAAAATGTGTTTTTCAGCAGAAATAAACATGTTTCTGCAAGTTTGGTCAACCCCATGTAAGTTATGGGGTAGTAACATCACACTTTTCAAAACGTGTTTTTCAGCCCGAAATAAGCGCGTTTTTTCAGACAACTGAATCTCCTTGTAACAGCAAGGCTCAGAAGAGCCCACACACTCAGCCCTTAACCCCAGTGTGCAGAAAGTGTCAAAACGTGTTTTTCAGCAGAAATAAACATGTTTCTGCAAGTTTGGTCAACCCCATGTAAGTTATGGGGTAGTAACATCACACTTTTCAAAACGTGTTTTTCAGCCCGAAATAAACGCGTTTTTTCAGACAACTGAATCTCCTTGTAACAGCAAGGCTCAGAAGAGCCCACACACTCAGCCCTTAACCCCAGTGTACAGAAAGTGTCAAAACGTGTTTTTCAGCAGAAATAAACATGTTTCTGCAAGTTTGGTCAACCCCATGTAAGTTATGGGGCAGTAACATTACACTTTTCAAAACGTGTTTTTCAGCCCGAAATAAACGCGTTTTTTCAGACAACTGAATCTCCTTGTAACAGCAAGGCTCAGAAGAGCCCACACACTCAGCCCTTAACCCCAGTGTACAGAAAGTGCCAAAACGTGTTTTTCAGCAGAAATAAACATGTTTCTGCAAGTTTGGTCAACCCCATGTAAGTTATGGGGCAGTAACATCACATTTTCAAAACGTGTTTTTCAGCCCGAAATAAACGCGTTTTTTCAGACAACTGAATCTCCTTGTAACAGCAAGGCTCAGAAGAGCCCACACACTCAGCCCTTAACCCCAGTGTACAGAAAGTGTCAAAACGTGTTTTTCAGCAGAAATAAACATGTTTCTGCAAGTTTGGTCAACCCCATGTAAGTTATGGGGCAGTAACATCACACTTTTCAAAACGTGTTTTTCAGCCCGAAATAAACGCGTTTTTTCAGACAACTGAATCTCCTTGTAACAGCAAGGCTCAGAAGTGCCCACAAACTCAGCCCTTAACCCCAGTGTGCAGAAAGGGTCAAAATGTGTTTTTCAGCAGAAATAAACATGTTTCTGCAAGTTTGGTCAACCCCAAGTAAGTTATGGGGCAGTAACATTACAATTTTCAAAACGTGTTTTTCAGCCCGAAATAAACGCGTTTTTTCAGACAACTGAATCTCCTTGTAACAGCAAGGCTCAGAAGAGCCCACACACTCAGCCCTTAACCCCAGTGTACAGAAAGTGTCAAAACGTGTTTTTCAGCAGAAATAAACATGTTTCTGCAAGTTTGGTCAACCCCATGTAAGTTATGGGGCAGTAACATCACATTTTCAAAACGTGTTTTTCAGCCCGAAATAAACGCGTTTTTTCAGACAACTGAATCTCCTTGTAACAGCAAGGCTCAGAAGTGCCCACACACTCAGCCCTTAACCCCAGTGTGCAGAAAGGGTCAAAACGTGTTTTTCAGCAGAAATAAACATGTTTCTGCAAGTTTGGTCAACCCCATGTAAGTTATGGGGTAGTAACATCACACTTTTCAAAACGTGTTTTTCAGCCCGAAATAAGCGCGTTTTTTCAGACAACTGAATCTCCTTGTAACAGCAAGGCTCAGAAGAGCCCACACACTCAGCCCTTAACCCCAGTGTGCAGAAAGTGTCAAAACGTGTTTTTCAGCAGAAATAAACATGTTTCTGCAAGTTTGGTCAACCCCATGTAAGTTATGGGGTAGTAACATCACACTTTTCAAAACGTGTTTTTCAGCCCGAAATAAACGCGTTTTTTCAGACAACTGAATCTCCTTGTAACAGCAAGGCTCAGAAGAGCCCACACACTCAGCCCTTAACCCCAGTGTGCAGAAAGTGTCAAAACGTGTTTTTCAGCAGAAATAAACATGTTTCTGCAAGTTTGGTCAACCCCATGTTAGTTATGGGGCAGTAACATCACACTTTTCAAAACGTGTTTTTCAGCCCGAAATAAACGCGTTTTTTCAGACAACTGAATCTCCTTGTAACAGCAAAGCTCAGAAGAGCCCACACACTCAGCCCTTAACCCCAGTGTACAGAAAGTGTCAAAACGTGTTTTTCAGCAGAAATAAACATGTTTCTGCAAGTTTGGTCAACCCCATGTAAGTTATGGGGCAGTAACATCACACTTTTCAAAACGTGTTTTTCAGCCCGAAATAAACGCGTTTTTTCAGACAACTGAATCTCCTTGTAACAGCAAGGCTCAGAAGTGCCCACACACTCAGCCCTTAACCCCAGTGTGCAGAAAGTGTCAAAACGTGTTTTTCAGCAGAAATAAACATGTTTCTGCAAGTTTGGTCAACCCCATGTTAGTTATGGGGCAGTAACATCACTCTTTTCAAAACGTGTTTTTCAGCCCGAAATAAGCGCGTTTTTTCAGACAACTGAATCTCCTTGTAACAGCAAGGCTCAGAAGAGCCCACACACTCAGCCCTTAACCCCAGTGTACAGAAAGTGTCAAAACGTGTTTTTCAGCAGAAATAAACATGTTTCTGCAAGTTTGGTCAACCCCATGTAAGTTATGGGGCAGTAACATCACACTTTTCAAAACGTGTTTTTCAGCCCGAAATAAACGCGTTTTTTCAGACAACTGAATCTCCTTGTAACAGCAAGGCTCAGAAGTGCCCACACACTCAGCCCTTAACCCCAGTGTGCAGAAAGTGTCAAAACGTGTTTTTCAGCAGAAATAAACATGTTTCTGCAAGTTTGGTCAACCCCATGTTAGTTATGGGGCAGTAACATCACTCTTTTCAAAACGTGTTTTTCAGCCCGAAATAAGCGCGTTTTTTCAGACAACTGAATCTCCTTGTAACAGCAAGGCTCAGAAGAGCCCACACACTCAGCCCTTAACCCCAGTGTACAGAAAGTGTCAAAACGTGTTTTTCAGCAGAAATAAACATGTTTCTGCAAGTTTGGTCAACCCCATGTAAGTTATGGGGCAGTAACATCACACTTTTCAAAACGTGTTTTTCAGCCCGAAATAAACGCGTTTTTTCAGACAACTGAATCTCCTTGTAACAGCAAGGCTCAGAAGAGCCCACACACTCAGCCCTTAACCCCAGTGTGCAGAAAGGGTCAAAATGTGTTTTTCAGCAGAAATAAACATGTTTCTGCAAGTTTGGTCAACCCCATGTAAGTTATGGGGCATTAACATCACACTTTTCAAAACGTGTTTTTCAGCCCGAAATAAACGCGTTTTTTCAGACAACTGAATCTCCTTGTAACAGCAAGGCTCAGAAGTGCCCACACACTCAGCCCTTAACCCCAGTGTGCAGAAAGGGTCAAAATGTGTTTTTCAGCAGAAATAAACATGTTTCTGCAAGTTTGGTCAACCCCATGTAAGTTATGGGGCATTAACATCACACTTTTCAAAACGTGTTTTTCAGCCCGAAATAAGCGCGTTTTTTCAGACAACTGAATCTCCTTGTAACAGCAAGGCTCAGAAGAGCCCACACACTCAGCCCTTAACCCCAGTGTACAGAAAGTGTCAAAACGTGTTTTTCAGCAGAAATAAACATGTTTCTGCAAGTTTGGTCAACCCCATGTAAGTTATGGGGCAGTAACATCACACTTTTCAAAACGTGTTTTTCAGCCCGAAATAAGCGCGTTTTTTCAGACAACTGAATCTCCTTGTAACAGCAAGGCTCAGAAGAGCCCACACACTCAGCCCTTAACCCCAGTGTACAGAAAGTGTCAAAACGTGTTTTTCAGCAGAAATAAACATGTTTCTGCAAGTTTGGTCAACCCCATGTAAGTTATGGGGCAGTAACATCACACTTTTCAAAACGTGTTTTTCAGCCCGAAATAAACGCGTTTTTTCAGACAACTGAATCTCCTTGTAACAGCAAGGCTCAGAAGTGCCCACAAACTCAGCCCTTAACCCCAGTGTGCAGAAAGGGTCAAAATGTGTTTTTCAGCAGAAATAAACATGTTTCTGCAAGTTTGGTCAACCCCATGTAAGTTATGGGGCAGTAACATTACAATTTTCAAAACGTGTTTTTCAGCCCGAAATAAACGCGTTTTTTCAGACAACTGAATCTCCTTGTAACAGCAAGGCTCAGAAGAGCCCACACACTCAGTCCTTAACCCCAGTGTACAGAAAGTGCCAAAACGTGTTTTTCAGCAGAAATAAACATGTTTCTGCAAGTTTGGTCAACCCCATGTAAGTTATGGGGCAGTAACATCACATTTTCAAAACGTGTTTTTCAGCCCGAAATAAACGCGTTTTTTCAGACAACTGAATCTCCTTGTAACAGCAAGGCTCAGAAGTGCCCACACACTCAGCCCTTAACCCCAGTGTGCAGAAAGGGTCAAAATGTGTTTTTCAGCAGAAATAAACATGTTTCTGCAAGTTTGGTCAACCCCATGTAAGTTATGGGGCATTAACATCACACTTTTCAAAACGTGTTTTTCAGCCCGAAATAAACGCGTTTTTTCAGACAACTGAATCTCCTTGTAACAGCAAGGCTCAGAAGAGCCCACACACTCAGCCCTTAACCCCAGTGTGCAGAAAGGGTCAAAATGTGTTTTTCAGCAGAAATAAACATGTTTCTGCAAGTTTGGTCAACCCCATGTAAGTTATGGGGCATTAACATCACACTTTTCAAAACGTGTTTTTCAGCCCGAAATAAGCGCGTTTTTTCAGACAACTGAATCTCCTTGTAACAGCAAGGCTCAGAAGAGCCCACACACTCAGCCCTTAACCCCAGTGTACAGAAAGTGTCAAAACGTGTTTTTCAGCAGAAATAAACATGTTTCTGCAAGTTTGGTCAACCCCATGTAAGTTATGGGGCAGTAACATCACACTTTTCAAAACGTGTTTTTCAGCCCGAAATAAACGCGTTTTTTCAGACAACTGAATCTCCTTGTAACAGCAAGGCTCAGAAGAGCCCACACACTCAGCCCTTAACCCCAGTGTACAGAAAGTGTCAAAACGTGTTTTTCAGCAGAAATAAACATGTTTCTGCAAGTTTGGTCAACCCCATGTAAGTTATGGGGTAGTAACATCACACTTTTCAAAACGTGTTTTTCAGCCCGAAATAAACGCGTTTTTTCAGACAACTGAATCTCCTTGTAACAGCAAGGCTCAGAAGTGCCCACACACTCAGCCCTTAACCCCAGTGTGCAGAAAGCGTCAAAATGTGTTTTTCAGCAGAAATAAACATGTTTCTGCAAGTTTGGTCAACCCCATGTAAGTTATGGGGTAGTAACATCACACTTTTCAAAACGTGTTTTTCAGCCCGAAATAAGCGCGTTTTTTCAGACAACTGAATCTCCTTGTAACAGCAAGGCTCAGAAGAGCCCACACACTCAGCCCTTAACCCCAGTGTGCAGAAAGTGTCAAAACGTGTTTTTCAGCAGAAATAAACATGTTTCTGCAAGTTTGGTCAACCCCATGTAAGTTATGGGGCAGTAACATTACACTTTTCAAAACGTGTTTTTCAGCCCGAAATAAACGCGTTTTTTCAGACAACTGAATCTCCTTGTAACAGCAAGGCTCAGAAGAGCCCACACACTCAGCCCTTAACCCCAGTGTACAGAAAGTGCCAAAACGTGTTTTTCAGCAGAAATAAACATGTTTCTGCAAGTTTGGTCAACCCCATGTAAGTTATGGGGCAGTAACATCACATTTTCAAAACGTGTTTTTCAGCCCGAAATAAACGCGTTTTTTCAGACAACTGAATCTCCTTGTAACAGCAAGGCTCAGAAGAGCCCACACACTCAGCCCTTAACCCCAGTGTACAGAAAGTGTCAAAACGTGTTTTTCAGCAGAAATAAACATGTTTCTGCAAGTTTGGTCAACCCCATGTAAGTTATGGGGCAGTAACATCACACTTTTCAAAACGTGTTTTTCAGCCCGAAATAAGCGCGTTTTTTCAGACAACTGAATCTCCTTGTAACAGCAAGGCTCAGAAGAGCCCACACACTCAGCCCTTAACCCCAGTGTACAGAAAGTGTCAAAACGTGTTTTTCAGCAGAAATAAACATGTTTCTGCAAGTTTGGTCAACCCCATGTAAGTTATGGGGCAGTAACATCACACTTTTCAAAACGTGTTTTTCAGCCCGAAATAAACGCGTTTTTTCAGACAACTGAATCTCCTTGTAACAGCAAGGCTCAGAAGTGCCCACACACTCAGCCCTTAACCCCAGTGTGCAGAAAGGGTCAAAATGTGTTTTTCAGCAGAAATAAACATGTTTCTGCAAGTTTGGTCAACCCCATGTAAGTTATGGGGCATTAACATCACACTTTTCAAAACGTGTTTTTCAGCCCGAAATAAACGCGTTTTTTCAGACAACTGAATCTCCTTGTAACAGCAAGGCTCAGAAGAGCCCACACACTCAGCCCTTAACCCCAGTGTGCAGAAAGGGTCAAAATGTGTTTTTCAGCAGAAATAAACATGTTTCTGCAAGTTTGGTCAACCCCATGTAAGTTATGGGGCATTAACATCACACTTTTCAAAACGTGTTTTTCAGCCCGAAATAAGCGCGTTTTTTCAGACAACTGAATCTCCTTGTAACAGCAAGGCTCAGAAGAGCCCACACACTCAGCCCTTAACCCCAGTGTACAGAAAGTGTCAAAACGTGTTTTTCAGCAGAAATAAACATGTTTCTGCAAGTTTGGTCAACCCCATGTAAGTTATGGGGCAGTAACATCACACTTTTCAAAACGTGTTTTTCAGCCCGAAATAAACGCGTTTTTTCAGACAACTGAATCTCCTTGTAACAGCAAGGCTCAGAAGAGCCCACACACTCAGCCCTTAACCCCAGTGTACAGAAAGTGTCAAAACGTGTTTTTCAGCAGAAATAAACATGTTTCTGCAAGTTTGGTCAACCCCATGTAAGTTATGGGGTAGTAACATCACACTTTTCAAAACGTGTTTTTCAGCCCGAAATAAACGCGTTTTTTCAGACAACTGAATCTCCTTGTAACAGCAAGGCTCAGAAGTGCCCACACACTCAGCCCTTAACCCCAGTGTGCAGAAAGCGTCAAAATGTGTTTTTCAGCAGAAATAAACATGTTTCTGCAAGTTTGGTCAACCCCATGTAAGTTATGGGGTAGTAACATCACACTTTTCAAAACGTGTTTTTCAGCCCGAAATAAGCGCGTTTTTTCAGACAACTGAATCTCCTTGTAACAGCAAGGCTCAGAAGAGCCCACACACTCAGCCCTTAACCCCAGTGTGCAGAAAGTGTCAAAACGTGTTTTTCAGCAGAAATAAACATGTTTCTGCAAGTTTGGTCAACCCCATGTAAGTTATGGGGCAGTAACATTACACTTTTCAAAACGTGTTTTTCAGCCCGAAATAAACGCGTTTTTTCAGACAACTGAATCTCCTTGTAACAGCAAGGCTCAGAAGAGCCCACACACTCAGCCCTTAACCCCAGTGTACAGAAAGTGCCAAAACGTGTTTTTCAGCAGAAATAAACATGTTTCTGCAAGTTTGGTCAACCCCATGTAAGTTATGGGGCAGTAACATCACATTTTCAAAACGTGTTTTTCAGCCCGAAATAAACGCGTTTTTTCAGACAACTGAATCTCCTTGTAACAGCAAGGCTCAGAAGAGCCCACACACTCAGCCCTTAACCCCAGTGTACAGAAAGTGTCAAAACGTGTTTTTCAGCAGAAATAAACATGTTTCTGCAAGTTTGGTCAACCCCATGTAAGTTATGGGGCAGTAACATCACACTTTTCAAAACGTGTTTTTCAGCCCGAAATAAGCGCGTTTTTTCAGACAACTGAATCTCCTTGTAACAGCAAGGCTCAGAAGAGCCCACACACTCAGCCCTTAACCCCAGTGTACAGAAAGTGTCAAAACGTGTTTTTCAGCAGAAATAAACATGTTTCTGCAAGTTTGGTCAACCCCATGTAAGTTATGGGGCAGTAACATCACACTTTTCAAAACGTGTTTTTCAGCCCGAAATAAACGCGTTTTTTCAGACAACTGAATCTCCTTGTAACAGCAAGGCTCAGAAGTGCCCACAAACTCAGCCCTTAACCCCAGTGTGCAGAAAGGGTCAAAATGTGTTTTTCAGCAGAAATAAACATGTTTCTGCAAGTTTGGTCAACCCCATGTAAGTTATGGGGCAGTAACATTACAATTTTCAAAACGTGTTTTTCAGCCCGAAATAAACGCGTTTTTTCAGACAACTGAATCTCCTTGTAACAGCAAGGCTCAGAAGAGCCCACACACTCAGTCCTTAACCCCAGTGTACAGAAAGTGCCAAAACGTGTTTTTCAGCAGAAATAAACATGTTTCTGCAAGTTTGGTCAACCCCATGTAAGTTATGGGGCAGTAACATCACATTTTCAAAACGTGTTTTTCAGCCCGAAATAAACGCGTTTTTTCAGACAACTGAATCTCCTTGTAACAGCAAGGCTCAGAAGTGCCCACACACTCAGCCCTTAACCCCAGTGTGCAGAAAGGGTCAAAATGTGTTTTTCAGCAGAAATAAACATGTTTCTGCAAGTTTGGTCAACCCCATGTAAGTTATGGGGCATTAACATCACACTTTTCAAAACGTGTTTTTCAGCCCGAAATAAGCGCGTTTTTTCAGACAACTGAATCTCCTTGTAACAGCAAGGCTCAGAAGAGCCCACACACTCAGCCCTTAACCCCAGTGTGCAGAAAGGGTCAAAATGTGTTTTTCAGCAGAAATAAACATGTTTCTGCAAGTTTGGTCAACCCCATGTAAGTTATGGGGCATTAACATCACACTTTTCAAAACGTGTTTTTCAGCCCGAAATAAGCGCGTTTTTTCAGACAACTGAATCTCCTTGTAACAGCAAGGCTCAGAAGAGCCCACACACTCAGCCCTTAACCCCAGTGTACAGAAAGTGTCAAAACGTGTTTTTCAGCAGAAATAAACATGTTTCTGCAAGTTTGGTCAACCCCATGTAAGTTATGGGGCAGTAACATCACACTTTTCAAAACGTGTTTTTCAGCCCGAAATAAACGCGTTTTTTCAGACAACTGAATCTCCTTGTAACAGCAAGGCTCAGAAGTGCCCACACACTCAGCCCTTAACCCCAGTGTGCAGAAAGTGTCAAAACGTGTTTTTCAGCAGAAATAAACATGTTTCTGCAAGTTTGGTCAACCCCATGTAAGTTATGGGGCAGTAACATCACACTTTTCAAAACGTGTTTTTCAGCCCGAAATAAACGCGTTTTTTCAGACAACTGAATCTCCTTGTAACAGCAAGGCTCAGAAGAGCCCACACACTCAGCCCTTAACCCCAGTGTACAGAAAGTGTCAAAACGTGTTTTTCAGCAGAAATAAACATGTTTCTGCAAGTTTGGTCAACCCCATGTAAGTTATGGGGCAGTAACATCACACTTTTCAAAACGTGTTTTTCAGCCCGAAATAAACGCGTTTTTTCAGACAACTGAATCTCCTTGTAACAGCAAGGCTCAGAAGTGCCCACACACTCAGCCCTTAACCCCAGTGTGCAGAAAGTGTCAAAACGTGTTTTTCAGCAGAAATAAACATGTTTCTGCAAGTTTGGTCAACCCCATGTAAGTTATGGGGCAGTAACATCACACTTTTCAAAACGTGTTTTTCAGCCCGAAATAAACGCGTTTTTTCAGACAACTGAATCTCCTTGTAACAGCAAGGCTCAGAAGAGCCCACACACTCAGCCCTTAACCCCAGTGTACAGAAAGTGTCAAAACGTGTTTTTCAGCAGAAATAAACATGTTTCTGCAAGTTTGGTCAACCCCATGTAAGTTATGGGGCAGTAACATCACACTTTTCAAAACGTGTTTTTCAGCCCGAAATAAACGCGTTTTTTCAGACAACTGAATCTCCTTGTAACAGCAAGGCTCAGAAGTGCCCACACACTCAGCCCTTAACCCCAGTGTGCAGAAAGTGTCAAAACGTGTTTTTCAGCAGAAATAAACATGTTTCTGCAAGTTTGGTCAACCCCATGTTAGTTATGGGGCAGTAACATCACTCTTTTCAAAACGTGTTTTTCAGCCCGAAATAAGCGCGTTTTTTCACACAACTGAATCTCCTTGTAACAGCAAGGCTCAGAAGAGCCCACACACTCAGCCCTTAACCCCAGTGTACAGAAAGTGTCAAAACGTGTTTTTCAGCAGAAATAAACATGTTTCTGCAAGTTTGGTCAACCCCATGTAAGTTATGGGGCAGTAACATCACACTTTTCAAAACGTGTTTTTCAGCCCGAAATAAACGCGTTTTTTCAGACAACTGAATCTCCTTGTAACAGCAAGGCTCAGAAGTGCCCACACACTCAGCCCTTAACCCCAGTGTGCAGAAAGTGTCAAAACGTGTTTTTCAGCAGAAATAAACATGTTTCTGCAAGTTTGGTCAACCCCATGTTAGTTATGGGGCAGTAACATCACTCTTTTCAAAACGTGTTTTTCAGCCCGAAATAAGCGCGTTTTTTCAGACAACTGAATCTCCTTGTAACAGCAAGGCTCAGAAGAGCCCACACACTCAGCCCTTAACCCCAGTGTACAGAAAGTGTCAAAACGTGTTTTTCAGCAGAAATAAACATGTTTCTGCAAGTTTGGTCAACCCCATGTAAGTTATGGGGCAGTAACATCACACTTTTCAAAACGTGTTTTTCAGCCCGAAATAAACGCGTTTTTTCAGACAACTGAATCTCCTTGTAACAGCAAGGCTCAGAAGAGCCCACACACTCAGCCCTTAACCCCAGTGTGCAGAAAGGGTCAAAATGTGTTTTTCAGCAGAAATAAACATGTTTCTGCAAGTTTGGTCAACCCCATGTAAGTTATGGGGCATTAACATCACACTTTTCAAAACGTGTTTTTCAGCCCGAAATAAACGCGTTTTTTCAGACAACTGAATCTCCTTGTAACAGCAAGGCTCAGAAGTGCCCACACACTCAGCCCTTAACCCCAGTGTGCAGAAAGGGTCAAAATGTGTTTTTCAGCAGAAATAAACATGTTTCTGCAAGTTTGGTCAACCCCATGTAAGTTATGGGGCATTAACATCACACTTTTCAAAACGTGTTTTTCAGCCCGAAATAAGCGCGTTTTTTCAGACAACTGAATCTCCTTGTAACAGCAAGGCTCAGAAGAGCCCACACACTCAGCCCTTAACCCCAGTGTACAGAAAGTGTCAAAACGTGTTTTTCAGCAGAAATAAACATGTTTCTGCAAGTTTGGTCAACCCCATGTAAGTTATGGGGCAGTAACATCACACTTTTCAAAACGTGTTTTTCAGCCCGAAATAAGCGCGTTTTTTCAGACAACTGAATCTCCTTGTAACAGCAAGGCTCAGAAGAGCCCACACACTCAGCCCTTAACCCCAGTGTACAGAAAGTGTCAAAACGTGTTTTTCAGCAGAAATAAACATGTTTCTGCAAGTTTGGTCAACCCCATGTAAGTTATGGGGCAGTAACATCACACTTTTCAAAACGTGTTTTTCAGCCCGAAATAAACGCGTTTTTTCAGACAACTGAATCTCCTTGTAACAGCAAGGCTCAGAAGTGCCCACAAACTCAGCCCTTAACCCCAGTGTGCAGAAAGGGTCAAAATGTGTTTTTCAGCAGAAATAAACATGTTTCTGCAAGTTTGGTCAACCCCATGTAAGTTATGGGGCAGTAACATTACAATTTTCAAAACGTGTTTTTCAGCCCGAAATAAACGCGTTTTTTCAGACAACTGAATCTCCTTGTAACAGCAAGGCTCAGAAGAGCCCACACACTCAGTCCTTAACCCCAGTGTACAGAAAGTGCCAAAACGTGTTTTTCAGCAGAAATAAACATGTTTCTGCAAGTTTGGTCAACCCCATGTAAGTTATGGGGCAGTAACATCACATTTTCAAAACGTGTTTTTCAGCCCGAAATAAACGCGTTTTTTCAGACAACTGAATCTCCTTGTAACAGCAAGGCTCAGAAGTGCCCACACACTCAGCCCTTAACCCCAGTGTGCAGAAAGGGTCAAAATGTGTTTTTCAGCAGAAATAAACATGTTTCTGCAAGTTTGGTCAACCCCATGTAAGTTATGGGGCATTAACATCACACTTTTCAAAACGTGTTTTTCAGCCCGAAATAAACGCGTTTTTTCAGACAACTGAATCTCCTTGTAACAGCAAGGCTCAGAAGAGCCCACACACTCAGCCCTTAACCCCAGTGTGCAGAAAGGGTCAAAATGTGTTTTTCAGCAGAAATAAACATGTTTCTGCAAGTTTGGTCAACCCCATGTAAGTTATGGGGCATTAACATCACACTTTTCAAAACGTGTTTTTCAGCCCGAAATAAGCGCGTTTTTTCAGACAACTGAATCTCCTTGTAACAGCAAGGCTCAGAAGAGCCCACACACTCAGCCCTTAACCCCAGTGTACAGAAAGTGTCAAAACGTGTTTTTCAGCAGAAATAAACATGTTTCTGCAAGTTTGGTCAACCCCATGTAAGTTATGGGGCAGTAACATCACACTTTTCAAAACGTGTTTTTCAGCCCGAAATAAACGCGTTTTTTCAGACAACTGAATCTCCTTGTAACAGCAAGGCTCAGAAGAGCCCACACACTCAGCCCTTAACCCCAGTGTACAGAAAGTGTCAAAACGTGTTTTTCAGCAGAAATAAACATGTTTCTGCAAGTTTGGTCAACCCCATGTAAGTTATGGGGTAGTAACATCACACTTTTCAAAACGTGTTTTTCAGCCCGAAATAAACGCGTTTTTTCAGACAACTGAATCTCCTTGTAACAGCAAGGCTCAGAAGTGCCCACACACTCAGCCCTTAACCCCAGTGTGCAGAAAGCGTCAAAATGTGTTTTTCAGCAGAAATAAACATGTTTCTGCAAGTTTGGTCAACCCCATGTAAGTTATGGGGTAGTAACATCACACTTTTCAAAACGTGTTTTTCAGCCCGAAATAAGCGCGTTTTTTCAGACAACTGAATCTCCTTGTAACAGCAAGGCTCAGAAGAGCCCACACACTCAGCCCTTAACCCCAGTGTGCAGAAAGTGTCAAAACGTGTTTTTCAGCAGAAATAAACATGTTTCTGCAAGTTTGGTCAACCCCATGTAAGTTATGGGGCAGTAACATTACACTTTTCAAAACGTGTTTTTCAGCCCGAAATAAACGCGTTTTTTCAGACAACTGAATCTCCTTGTAACAGCAAGGCTCAGAAGAGCCCACACACTCAGCCCTTAACCCCAGTGTACAGAAAGTGCCAAAACGTGTTTTTCAGCAGAAATAAACATGTTTCTGCAAGTTTGGTCAACCCCATGTAAGTTATGGGGCAGTAACATCACATTTTCAAAACGTGTTTTTCAGCCCGAAATAAACGCGTTTTTTCAGACAACTGAATCTCCTTGTAACAGCAAGGCTCAGAAGAGCCCACACACTCAGCCCTTAACCCCAGTGTACAGAAAGTGTCAAAACGTGTTTTTCAGCAGAAATAAACATGTTTCTGCAAGTTTGGTCAACCCCATGTAAGTTATGGGGCAGTAACATCACACTTTTCAAAACGTGTTTTTCAGCCCGAAATAAGCGCGTTTTTTCAGACAACTGAATCTCCTTGTAACAGCAAGGCTCAGAAGAGCCCACACACTCAGCCCTTAACCCCAGTGTACAGAAAGTGTCAAAACGTGTTTTTCAGCAGAAATAAACATGTTTCTGCAAGTTTGGTCAACCCCATGTAAGTTATGGGGCAGTAACATCACACTTTTCAAAACGTGTTTTTCAGCCCGAAATAAACGCGTTTTTTCAGACAACTGAATCTCCTTGTAACAGCAAGGCTCAGAAGTGCCCACAAACTCAGCCCTTAACCCCAGTGTGCAGAAAGGGTCAAAATGTGTTTTTCAGCAGAAATAAACATGTTTCTGCAAGTTTGGTCAACCCCATGTAAGTTATGGGGCAGTAACATTACAATTTTCAAAACGTGTTTTTCAGCCCGAAATAAACGCGTTTTTTCAGACAACTGAATCTCCTTGTAACAGCAAGGCTCAGAAGAGCCCACACACTCAGTCCTTAACCCCAGTGTACAGAAAGTGCCAAAACGTGTTTTTCAGCAGAAATAAACATGTTTCTGCAAGTTTGGTCAACCCCATGTAAGTTATGGGGCAGTAACATCACATTTTCAAAACGTGTTTTTCAGCCCGAAATAAACGCGTTTTTTCAGACAACTGAATCTCCTTGTAACAGCAAGGCTCAGAAGTGCCCACACACTCAGCCCTTAACCCCAGTGTGCAGAAAGGGTCAAAATGTGTTTTTCAGCAGAAATAAACATGTTTCTGCAAGTTTGGTCAACCCCATGTAAGTTATGGGGCATTAACATCACACTTTTCAAAACGTGTTTTTCAGCCCGAAATAAGCGCGTTTTTTCAGACAACTGAATCTCCTTGTAACAGCAAGGCTCAGAAGAGCCCACACACTCAGCCCTTAACCCCAGTGTGCAGAAAGGGTCAAAATGTGTTTTTCAGCAGAAATAAACATGTTTCTGCAAGTTTGGTCAACCCCATGTAAGTTATGGGGCATTAACATCACACTTTTCAAAACGTGTTTTTCAGCCCGAAATAAGCGCGTTTTTTCAGACAACTGAATCTCCTTGTAACAGCAAGGCTCAGAAGAGCCCACACACTCAGCCCTTAACCCCAGTGTACAGAAAGTGTCAAAACGTGTTTTTCAGCAGAAATAAACATGTTTCTGCAAGTTTGGTCAACCCCATGTAAGTTATGGGGCAGTAACATCACACTTTTCAAAACGTGTTTTTCAGCCCGAAATAAACGCGTTTTTTCAGACAACTGAATCTCCTTGTAACAGCAAGGCTCAGAAGTGCCCACACACTCAGCCCTTAACCCCAGTGTGCAGAAAGTGTCAAAACGTGTTTTTCAGCAGAAATAAACATGTTTCTGCAAGTTTGGTCAACCCCATGTTAGTTATGGGGCAGTAACATCACACTTTTCAAAACGTGTTTTTCAGCCCGAAATAAACGCGTTTTTTCAGACAACTGAATCTCCTTGTAACAGCAAGGCTCAGAAGAGCCCACACACTCAGCCCTTAACCCCAGTGTACAGAAAGTGTCAAAACGTGTTTTTCAGCAGAAATAAACATGTTTCTGCAAGTTTGGTCAACCCCATGTAAGTTATGGGGCAGTAACATCACACTTTTCAAAACGTGTTTTTCAGCCCGAAATAAACGCGTTTTTTCAGACAACTGAATCTCCTTGTAACAGCAAGGCTCAGAAGTGCCCACACACTCAGCCCTTAACCCCAGTGTGCAGAAAGTGTCAAAACGTGTTTTTCAGCAGAAATAAACATGTTTCTGCAAGTTTGGTCAACCCCATGTTAGTTATGGGGCAGTAACATCACTCTTTTCAAAACGTGTTTTTCAGCCCGAAATAAGCGCGTTTTTTCAGACAACTGAATCTCCTTGTAACAGCAAGGCTCAGAAGAGCCCACACACTCAGCCCTTAACCCCAGTGTACAGAAAGTGTCAAAACGTGTTTTTCAGCAGAAATAAACATGTTTCTGCAAGTTTGGTCAACCCCATGTAAGTTATGGGGCAGTAACATCACACTTTTCAAAACGTGTTTTTCAGCCCGAAATAAACGCGTTTTTTCAGACAACTGAATCTCCTTGTAACAGCAAGGCTCAGAAGTGCCCACACACTCAGCCCTTAACCCCAGTGTGCAGAAAGTGTCAAAACGTGTTTTTCAGCAGAAATAAACATGTTTCTGCAAGTTTGGTCAACCCCATGTTAGTTATGGGGCAGTAACATCACTCTTTTCAAAACGTGTTTTTCAGCCCGAAATAAGCGCGTTTTTTCAGACAACTGAATCTCCTTGTAACAGCAAGGCTCAGAAGAGCCCACACACTCAGCCCTTAACCCCAGTGTACAGAAAGTGTCAAAACGTGTTTTTCAGCAGAAATAAACATGTTTCTGCAAGTTTGGTCAACCCCATGTAAGTTATGGGGCAGTAACATCACATTTTCAAAACGTGTTTTTCAGCCCGAAATAAACGCGTTTTTTCAGACAACTGAATCTCCTTGTAACAGCAAGGCTCAGAAGTGCCCACACACTCAGCCCTTAACCCCAGTGTGCAGAAAGGGTCAAAATGTGTTTTTCAGCAGAAATAAACATGTTTCTGCAAGTTTGGTCAACCCCATGTAAGTTATGGGGCATTAACATCACACTTTTCAAAACGTGTTTTTCAGCCCGAAATAAACGCGTTTTTTCAGACAACTGAATCTCCTTGTAACAGCAAGGCTCAGAAGAGCCCACACACTCAGCCCTTAACCCCAGTGTGCAGAAAGGGTCAAAATGTGTTTTTCAGCAGAAATAAACATGTTTCTGCAAGTTTGGTCAACCCCATGTAAGTTATGGGGCATTAACATCACACTTTTCAAAACGTGTTTTTCAGCCCGAAATAAGCGCGTTTTTTCAGACAACTGAATCTCCTTGTAACAGCAAGGCTCAGAAGAGCCCACACACTCAGCCCTTAACCCCAGTGTACAGAAAGTGTCAAAACGTGTTTTTCAGCAGAAATAAACATGTTTCTGCAAGTTTGGTCAACCCCATGTAAGTTATGGGGCAGTAACATCACACTTTTCAAAACGTGTTTTTCAGCCCGAAATAAACGCGTTTTTTCAGACAACTGAATCTCCTTGTAACAGCAAGGCTCAGAAGAGCCCACACACTCAGCCCTTAACCCCAGTGTACAGAAAGTGTCAAAACGTGTTTTTCAGCAGAAATAAACATGTTTCTGCAAGTTTGGTCAACCCCATGTAAGTTATGGGGTAGTAACATCACACTTTTCAAAACGTGTTTTTCAGCCCGAAATAAACGCGTTTTTTCAGACAACTGAATCTCCTTGTAACAGCAAGGCTCAGAAGTGCCCACACACTCAGCCCTTAACCCCAGTGTGCAGAAAGCGTCAAAATGTGTTTTTCAGCAGAAATAAACATGTTTCTGCAAGTTTGGTCAACCCCATGTAAGTTATGGGGTAGTAACATCACACTTTTCAAAACGTGTTTTTCAGCCCGAAATAAGCGCGTTTTTTCAGACAACTGAATCTCCTTGTAACAGCAAGGCTCAGAAGAGCCCACACACTCAGCCCTTAACCCCAGTGTGCAGAAAGTGTCAAAACGTGTTTTTCAGCAGAAATAAACATGTTTCTGCAAGTTTGGTCAACCCCATGTAAGTTATGGGGCAGTAACATTACACTTTTCAAAACGTGTTTTTCAGCCCGAAATAAACGCGTTTTTTCAGACAACTGAATCTCCTTGTAACAGCAAGGCTCAGAAGAGCCCACACACTCAGCCCTTAACCCCAGTGTACAGAAAGTGCCAAAACGTGTTTTTCAGCAGAAATAAACATGTTTCTGCAAGTTTGGTCAACCCCATGTAAGTTATGGGGCAGTAACATCACATTTTCAAAACGTGTTTTTCAGCCCGAAATAAACGCGTTTTTTCAGACAACTGAATCTCCTTGTAACAGCAAGGCTCAGAAGAGCCCACACACTCAGCCCTTAACCCCAGTGTACAGAAAGTGTCAAAACGTGTTTTTCAGCAGAAATAAACATGTTTCTGCAAGTTTGGTCAACCCCATGTAAGTTATGGGGCAGTAACATCACACTTTTCAAAACGTGTTTTTCAGCCCGAAATAAGCGCGTTTTTTCAGACAACTGAATCTCCTTGTAACAGCAAGGCTCAGAAGAGCCCACACACTCAGCCCTTAACCCCAGTGTACAGAAAGTGTCAAAACGTGTTTTTCAGCAGAAATAAACATGTTTCTGCAAGTTTGGTCAACCCCATGTAAGTTATGGGGCAGTAACATCACACTTTTCAAAACGTGTTTTTCAGCCCGAAATAAGCGCGTTTTTTCAGACAACTGAATCTCCTTGTAACAGCAAGGCTCAGAAGAGCCCACACACTCAGCCCTTAACCCCAGTGTACAGAAAGTGTCAAAACGTGTTTTTCAGCAGAAATAAACATGTTTCTGCAAGTTTGGTCAACCCCATGTAAGTTATGGGGCAGTAACATCACACTTTTCAAAACGTGTTTTTCAGCCCGAAATAAACGCGTTTTTTCAGACAACTGAATCTCCTTGTAACAGCAAGGCTCAGAAGTGCCCACAAACTCAGCCCTTAACCCCAGTGTGCAGAAAGGGTCAAAATGTGTTTTTCAGCAGAAATAAACATGTTTCTGCAAGTTTGGTCAACCCCATGTAAGTTATGGGGCAGTAACATTACAATTTTCAAAACGTGTTTTTCAGCCCGAAATAAACGCGTTTTTTCAGACAACTGAATCTCCTTGTAACAGCAAGGCTCAGAAGAGCCCACACACTCAGTCCTTAACCCCAGTGTACAGAAAGTGCCAAAACGTGTTTTTCAGCAGAAATAAACATGTTTCTGCAAGTTTGGTCAACCCCATGTAAGTTATGGGGCAGTAACATCACATTTTCAAAACGTGTTTTTCAGCCCGAAATAAACGCGTTTTTTCAGACAACTGAATCTCCTTGTAACAGCAAGGCTCAGAAGTGCCCACACACTCAGCCCTTAACCCCAGTGTGCAGAAAGGGTCAAAATGTGTTTTTCAGCAGAAATAAACATGTTTCTGCAAGTTTGGTCAACCCCATGTAAGTTATGGGGCATTAACATCACACTTTTCAAAACGTGTTTTTCAGCCCGAAATAAACGCGTTTTTTCAGACAACTGAATCTCCTTGTAACAGCAAGGCTCAGAAGAGCCCACACACTCAGCCCTTAACCCCAGTGTGCAGAAAGGGTCAAAATGTGTTTTTCAGCAGAAATAAACATGTTTCTGCAAGTTTGGTCAACCCCATGTAAGTTATGGGGCATTAACATCACACTTCAAAACGTGTTTTTCAGCCCGAAATAAGCGCGTTTTTTCAGACAACTGAATCTCCTTGTAACAGCAAGGCTCAGAAGAGCCCACACACTCAGCCCTTAACCCCAGTGTACAGAAAGTGTCAAAACGTGTTTTTCAGCAGAAATAAACATGTTTCTGCAAGTTTGGTCAACCCCATGTAAGTTATGGGGCAGTAACATCACACTTTTCAAAACGTGTTTTTCAGCCCGAAATAAACGCGTTTTTTCAGACAACTGAATCTCCTTGTAACAGCAAGGCTCAGAAGAGCCCACACACTCAGCCCTTAACCCCAGTGTACAGAAAGTGTCAAAACGTGTTTTTCAGCAGAAATAAACATGTTTCTGCAAGTTTGGTCAACCCCATGTAAGTTATGGGGTAGTAACATCACACTTTTCAAAACGTGTTTTTCAGCCCGAAATAAACGCGTTTTTTCAGACAACTGAATCTCCTTGTAACAGCAAGGCTCAGAAGTGCCCACACACTCAGCCCTTAACCCCAGTGTGCAGAAAGCGTCAAAATGTGTTTTTCAGCAGAAATAAACATGTTTCTGCAAGTTTGGTCAACCCCATGTAAGTTATGGGGTAGTAACATCACACTTTTCAAAACGTGTTTTTCAGCCCGAAATAAGCGCGTTTTTTCAGACAACTGAATCTCCTTGTAACAGCAAGGCTCAGAAGAGCCCACACACTCAGCCCTTAACCCCAGTGTGCAGAAAGTGTCAAAACGTGTTTTTCAGCAGAAATAAACATGTTTCTGCAAGTTTGGTCAACCCCATGTAAGTTATGGGGCAGTAACATTACACTTTTCAAAACGTGTTTTTCAGCCCGAAATAAACGCGTTTTTTCAGACAACTGAATCTCCTTGTAACAGCAAGGCTCAGAAGAGCCCACACACTCAGCCCTTAACCCCAGTGTACAGAAAGTGCCAAAACGTGTTTTTCAGCAGAAATAAACATGTTTCTGCAAGTTTGGTCAACCCCATGTAAGTTATGGGGCAGTAACATCACATTTTCAAAACGTGTTTTTCAGCCCGAAATAAACGCGTTTTTTCAGACAACTGAATCTCCTTGTAACAGCAAGGCTCAGAAGAGCCCACACACTCAGCCCTTAACCCCAGTGTACAGAAAGTGTCAAAACGTGTTTTTCAGCAGAAATAAACATGTTTCTGCAAGTTTGGTCAACCCCATGTAAGTTATGGGGCAGTAACATCACACTTTTCAAAACGTGTTTTTCAGCCCGAAATAAGCGCGTTTTTTCAGACAACTGAATCTCCTTGTAACAGCAAGGCTCAGAAGAGCCCACACACTCAGCCCTTAACCCCAGTGTACAGAAAGTGTCAAAACGTGTTTTTCAGCAGAAATAAACATGTTTCTGCAAGTTTGGTCAACCCCATGTAAGTTATGGGGCAGTAACATCACACTTTTCAAAACGTGTTTTTCAGCCCGAAATAAACGCGTTTTTTCAGACAACTGAATCTCCTTGTAACAGCAAGGCTCAGAAGTGCCCACAAACTCAGCCCTTAACCCCAGTGTGCAGAAAGGGTCAAAATGTGTTTTTCAGCAGAAATAAACATGTTTCTGCAAGTTTGGTCAACCCCATGTAAGTTATGGGGCAGTAACATTACAATTTTCAAAACGTGTTTTTCAGCCCGAAATAAACGCGTTTTTTCAGACAACTGAATCTCCTTGTAACAGCAAGGCTCAGAAGAGCCCACACACTCAGTCCTTAACCCCAGTGTACAGAAAGTGCCAAAACGTGTTTTTCAGCAGAAATAAACATGTTTCTGCAAGTTTGGTCAACCCCATGTAAGTTATGGGGCAGTAACATCACATTTTCAAAACGTGTTTTTCAGCCCGAAATAAACGCGTTTTTTCAGACAACTGAATCTCCTTGTAACAGCAAGGCTCAGAAGTGCCCACACACTCAGCCCTTAACCCCAGTGTGCAGAAAGGGTCAAAATGTGTTTTTCAGCAGAAATAAACATGTTTCTGCAAGTTTGGTCAACCCCATGTAAGTTATGGGGCATTAACATCACACTTTTCAAAACGTGTTTTTCAGCCCGAAATAAGCGCGTTTTTTCAGACAACTGAATCTCCTTGTAACAGCAAGGCTCAGAAGAGCCCACACACTCAGCCCTTAACCCCAGTGTGCAGAAAGGGTCAAAATGTGTTTTTCAGCAGAAATAAACATGTTTCTGCAAGTTTGGTCAACCCCATGTAAGTTATGGGGCATTAACATCACACTTTTCAAAACGTGTTTTTCAGCCCGAAATAAGCGCGTTTTTTCAGACAACTGAATCTCCTTGTAACAGCAAGGCTCAGAAGAGCCCACACACTCAGCCCTTAACCCCAGTGTACAGAAAGTGTCAAAACGTGTTTTTCAGCAGAAATAAACATGTTTCTGCAAGTTTGGTCAACCCCATGTAAGTTATGGGGCAGTAACATCACACTTTTCAAAACGTGTTTTTCAGCCCGAAATAAACGCGTTTTTTCAGACAACTGAATCTCCTTGTAACAGCAAGGCTCAGAAGTGCCCACACACTCAGCCCTTAACCCCAGTGTGCAGAAAGTGTCAAAACGTGTTTTTCAGCAGAAATAAACATGTTTCTGCAAGTTTGGTCAACCCCATGTTAGTTATGGGGCAGTAACATCACACTTTTCAAAACGTGTTTTTCAGCCCGAAATAAACGCGTTTTTTCAGACAACTGAATCTCCTTGTAACAGCAAGGCTCAGAAGAGCCCACACACTCAGCCCTTAACCCCAGTGTACAGAAAGTGTCAAAACGTGTTTTTCAGCAGAAATAAACATGTTTCTGCAAGTTTGGTCAACCCCATGTAAGTTATGGGGCAGTAACATCACACTTTTCAAAACGTGTTTTTCAGCCCGAAATAAACGCGTTTTTTCAGACAACTGAATCTCCTTGTAACAGCAAGGCTCAGAAGTGCCCACACACTCAGCCCTTAACCCCAGTGTGCAGAAAGTGTCAAAACGTGTTTTTCAGCAGAAATAAACATGTTTCTGCAAGTTTGGTCAACCCCATGTTAGTTATGGGGCAGTAACATCACTCTTTTCAAAACGTGTTTTTCAGCCCGAAATAAGCGCGTTTTTTCAGACAACTGAATCTCCTTGTAACAGCAAGGCTCAGAAGAGCCCACACACTCAGCCCTTAACCCCAGTGTACAGAAAGTGTCAAAACGTGTTTTTCAGCAGAAATAAACATGTTTCTGCAAGTTTGGTCAACCCCATGTAAGTTATGGGGCAGTAACATCACACTTTTCAAAACGTGTTTTTCAGCCCGAAATAAACGCGTTTTTTCAGACAACTGAATCTCCTTGTAACAGCAAGGCTCAGAAGTGCCCACACACTCAGCCCTTAACCCCAGTGTGCAGAAAGTGTCAAAACGTGTTTTTCAGCAGAAATAAACATGTTTCTGCAAGTTTGGTCAACCCCATGTTAGTTATGGGGCAGTAACATCACTCTTTTCAAAACGTGTTTTTCAGCCCGAAATAAGCGCGTTTTTTCAGACAACTGAATCTCCTTGTAACAGCAAGGCTCAGAAGAGCCCACACACTCAGCCCTTAACCCCAGTGTACAGAAAGTGTCAAAACGTGTTTTTCAGCAGAAATAAACATGTTTCTGCAAGTTTGGTCAACCCCATGTAAGTTATGGGGCAGTAACATCACATTTTCAAAACGTGTTTTTCAGCCCGAAATAAACGCGTTTTTTCAGACAACTGAATCTCCTTGTAACAGCAAGGCTCAGAAGTGCCCACACACTCAGCCCTTAACCCCAGTGTGCAGAAAGGGTCAAAATGTGTTTTTCAGCAGAAATAAACATGTTTCTGCAAGTTTGGTCAACCCCATGTAAGTTATGGGGCATTAACATCACACTTTTCAAAACGTGTTTTTCAGCCCGAAATAAACGCGTTTTTTCAGACAACTGAATCTCCTTGTAACAGCAAGGCTCAGAAGAGCCCACACACTCAGCCCTTAACCCCAGTGTGCAGAAAGGGTCAAAATGTGTTTTTCAGCAGAAATAAACATGTTTCTGCAAGTTTGGTCAACCCCATGTAAGTTATGGGGCATTAACATCACACTTTTCAAAACGTGTTTTTCAGCCCGAAATAAGCGCGTTTTTTCAGACAACTGAATCTCCTTGTAACAGCAAGGCTCAGAAGAGCCCACACACTCAGCCCTTAACCCCAGTGTACAGAAAGTGTCAAAACGTGTTTTTCAGCAGAAATAAACATGTTTCTGCAAGTTTGGTCAACCCCATGTAAGTTATGGGGCAGTAACATCACACTTTTCAAAACGTGTTTTTCAGCCCGAAATAAACGCGTTTTTTCAGACAACTGAATCTCCTTGTAACAGCAAGGCTCAGAAGAGCCCACACACTCAGCCCTTAACCCCAGTGTACAGAAAGTGTCAAAACGTGTTTTTCAGCAGAAATAAACATGTTTCTGCAAGTTTGGTCAACCCCATGTAAGTTATGGGGTAGTAACATCACACTTTTCAAAACGTGTTTTTCAGCCCGAAATAAACGCGTTTTTTCAGACAACTGAATCTCCTTGTAACAGCAAGGCTCAGAAGTGCCCACACACTCAGCCCTTAACCCCAGTGTGCAGAAAGCGTCAAAATGTGTTTTTCAGCAGAAATAAACATGTTTCTGCAAGTTTGGTCAACCCCATGTAAGTTATGGGGTAGTAACATCACACTTTTCAAAACGTGTTTTTCAGCCCGAAATAAGCGCGTTTTTTCAGACAACTGAATCTCCTTGTAACAGCAAGGCTCAGAAGAGCCCACACACTCAGCCCTTAACCCCAGTGTGCAGAAAGTGTCAAAACGTGTTTTTCAGCAGAAATAAACATGTTTCTGCAAGTTTGGTCAACCCCATGTAAGTTATGGGGCAGTAACATTACACTTTTCAAAACGTGTTTTTCAGCCCGAAATAAACGCGTTTTTTCAGACAACTGAATCTCCTTGTAACAGCAAGGCTCAGAAGAGCCCACACACTCAGCCCTTAACCCCAGTGTACAGAAAGTGCCAAAACGTGTTTTTCAGCAGAAATAAACATGTTTCTGCAAGTTTGGTCAACCCCATGTAAGTTATGGGGCAGTAACATCACATTTTCAAAACGTGTTTTTCAGCCCGAAATAAACGCGTTTTTTCAGACAACTGAATCTCCTTGTAACAGCAAGGCTCAGAAGAGCCCACACACTCAGCCCTTAACCCCAGTGTACAGAAAGTGTCAAAACGTGTTTTTCAGCAGAAATAAACATGTTTCTGCAAGTTTGGTCAACCCCATGTAAGTTATGGGGCAGTAACATCACACTTTTCAAAACGTGTTTTTCAGCCCGAAATAAGCGCGTTTTTTCAGACAACTGAATCTCCTTGTAACAGCAAGGCTCAGAAGAGCCCACACACTCAGCCCTTAACCCCAGTGTACAGAAAGTGCCAAAACGTGTTTTTCAGCAGAAATAAACATGTTTCTGCAAGTTTGGTCAACCCCATGTAAGTTATGGGGCAGTAACATCACACTTTTCAAAACGTGTTTTTCAGCCCGAAATAAACGCGTTTTTTCAGACAACTGAATCTCCTTGTAACAGCAAGGCTCAGAAGTGCCCACAAACTCAGCCCTTAACCCCAGTGTGCAGAAAGGGTCAAAATGTGTTTTTCAGCAGAAATAAACATGTTTCTGCAAGTTTGGTCAACCCCATGTAAGTTATGGGGCAGTAACATTACAATTTTCAAAACGTGTTTTTCAGCCCGAAATAAACGCGTTTTTTCAGACAACTGAATCTCCTTGTAACAGCAAGGCTCAGAAGAGCCCACACACTCAGTCCTTAACCCCAGTGTACAGAAAGTGCCAAAACGTGTTTTTCAGCAGAAATAAACATGTTTCTGCAAGTTTGGTCAACCCCATGTAAGTTATGGGGCAGTAACATCACACTTTTCAAAACGTGTTTTTCAGCCCGAAATAAGCGCGTTTTTTCAGACAACTGAATCTCCTTGTAACAGCAAGGCTCAGAAGAGCCCACACACTCAGCCCTTAACCCCAGTGTACAGAAAGTGTCAAAACGTGTTTTTCAGCAGAAATAAACATGTTTCTGCAAGTTTGGTCAACCCCATGTAAGTTATGGGGCAGTAACATCACACTTTTCAAAACGTGTTTTTCAGCCCGAAATAAACGCGTTTTTTCAGACAACTGAATCTCCTTGTAACAGCAAGGCTCAGAAGTGCCCACAAACTCAGCCCTTAACCCCAGTGTGCAGAAAGGGTCAAAATGTGTTTTTCAGCAGAAATAAACATGTTTCTGCAAGTTTGGTCAACCCCATGTAAGTTATGGGGCAGTAACATTACAATTTTCAAAACGTGTTTTTCAGCCCGAAATAAACGCGTTTTTTCAGACAACTGAATCTCCTTGTAACAGCAAGGCTCAGAAGAGCCCACACACTCAGTCCTTAACCCCAGTGTACAGAAAGTGCCAAAACGTGTTTTTCAGCAGAAATAAACATGTTTCTGCAAGTTTGGTCAACCCCATGTAAGTTATGGGGCAGTAACATCACATTTTCAAAACGTGTTTTTCAGCCCGAAATAAACGCGTTTTTTCAGACAACTGAATCTCCTTGTAACAGCAAGGCTCAGAAGTGCCCACACACTCAGCCCTTAACCCCAGTGTGCAGAAAGGGTCAAAATGTGTTTTTCAGCAGAAATAAACATGTTTCTGCAAGTTTGGTCAACCCCATGTAAGTTATGGGGCATTAACATCACACTTTTCAAAACGTGTTTTTCAGCCCGAAATAAACGCGTTTTTTCAGACAACTGAATCTCCTTGTAACAGCAAGGCTCAGAAGAGCCCACACACTCAGCCCTTAACCCCAGTGTGCAGAAAGGGTCAAAATGTGTTTTTCAGCAGAAATAAACATGTTTCTGCAAGTTTGGTCAACCCCATGTAAGTTATGGGGCATTAACATCACACTTTTCAAAACGTGTTTTTCAGCCCGAAATAAGCGCGTTTTTTCAGACAACTGAATCTCCTTGTAACAGCAAGGCTCAGAAGAGCCCACACACTCAGCCCTTAACCCCAGTGTACAGAAAGTGTCAAAACGTGTTTTTCAGCAGAAATAAACATGTTTCTGCAAGTTTGGTCAACCCCATGTAAGTTATGGGGCAGTAACATCACACTTTTCAAAACGTGTTTTTCAGCCCGAAATAAACGCGTTTTTTCAGACAACTGAATCTCCTTGTAACAGCAAGGCTCAGAAGAGCCCACACACTCAGCCCTTAACCCCAGTGTACAGAAAGTGTCAAAACGTGTTTTTCAGCAGAAATAAACATGTTTCTGCAAGTTTGGTCAACCCCATGTAAGTTATGGGGTAGTAACATCACACTTTTCAAAACGTGTTTTTCAGCCCGAAATAAACGCGTTTTTTCAGACAACTGAATCTCCTTGTAACAGCAAGGCTCAGAAGTGCCCACACACTCAGCCCTTAACCCCAGTGTGCAGAAAGCGTCAAAATGTGTTTTTCAGCAGAAATAAACATGTTTCTGCAAGTTTGGTCAACCCCATGTAAGTTATGGGGTAGTAACATCACACTTTTCAAAACGTGTTTTTCAGCCCGAAATAAGCGCGTTTTTTCAGACAACTGAATCTCCTTGTAACAGCAAGGCTCAGAAGAGCCCACACACTCAGCCCTTAACCCCAGTGTACAGAAAGTGTCAAAACGTGTTTTTCAGCAGAAATAAACATGTTTCTGCAAGTTTGGTCAACCCCATGTAAGTTATGGGGCAGTAACATCACACTTTTCAAAACGTGTTTTTCAGCCCGAAATAAGCGCGTTTTTTCAGACAACTGAATCTCCTTGTAACAGCAAGGCTCAGAAGAGCCCACACACTCAGCCCTTAACCCCAGTGTACAGAAAGTGTCAAAACGTGTTTTTCAGCAGAAATAAACATGTTTCTGCAAGTTTGGTCAACCCCATGTAAGTTATGGGGCAGTAACATCACACTTTTCAAAACGTGTTTTTCAGCCCGAAATAAACGCGTTTTTTCAGACAACTGAATCTCCTTGTAACAGCAAGGCTCAGAAGTGCCCACAAACTCAGCCCTTAACCCCAGTGTGCAGAAAGGGTCAAAATGTGTTTTTCAGCAGAAATAAACATGTTTCTGCAAGTTTGGTCAACCCCATGTAAGTTATGGGGCAGTAACATTACAATTTTCAAAACGTGTTTTTCAGCCCGAAATAAACGCGTTTTTTCAGACAACTGAATCTCCTTGTAACAGCAAGGCTCAGAAGAGCCCACACACTCAGTCCTTAACCCCAGTGTACAGAAAGTGCCAAAACGTGTTTTTCAGCAGAAATAAACATGTTTCTGCAAGTTTGGTCAACCCCATGTAAGTTATGGGGCAGTAACATCACATTTTCAAAACGTGTTTTTCAGCCCGAAATAAACGCGTTTTTTCAGACAACTGAATCTCCTTGTAACAGCAAGGCTCAGAAGTGCCCACACACTCAGCCCTTAACCCCAGTGTGCAGAAAGGGTCAAAATGTGTTTTTCAGCAGAAATAAACATGTTTCTGCAAGTTTGGTCAACCCCATGTAAGTTATGGGGCATTAACATCACACTTTTCAAAACGTGTTTTTCAGCCCGAAATAAGCGCGTTTTTTCAGACAACTGAATCTCCTTGTAACAGCAAGGCTCAGAAGAGCCCACACACTCAGCCCTTAACCCCAGTGTGCAGAAAGGGTCAAAATGTGTTTTTCAGCAGAAATAAACATGTTTCTGCAAGTTTGGTCAACCCCATGTAAGTTATGGGGCATTAACATCACACTTTTCAAAACGTGTTTTTCAGCCCGAAATAAGCGCGTTTTTTCAGACAACTGAATCTCCTTGTAACAGCAAGGCTCAGAAGAGCCCACACACTCAGCCCTTAACCCCAGTGTACAGAAAGTGTCAAAACGTGTTTTTCAGCAGAAATAAACATGTTTCTGCAAGTTTGGTCAACCCCATGTAAGTTATGGGGCAGTAACATCACACTTTTCAAAACGTGTTTTTCAGCCCGAAATAAACGCGTTTTTTCAGACAACTGAATCTCCTTGTAACAGCAAGGCTCAGAAGTGCCCACACACTCAGCCCTTAACCCCAGTGTGCAGAAAGTGTCAAAACGTGTTTTTCAGCAGAAATAAACATGTTTCTGCAAGTTTGGTCAACCCCATGTTAGTTATGGGGCAGTAACATCACACTTTTCAAAACGTGTTTTTCAGCCCGAAATAAACGCGTTTTTTCAGACAACTGAATCTCCTTGTAACAGCAAGGCTCAGAAGAGCCCACACACTCAGCCCTTAACCCCAGTGTACAGAAAGTGTCAAAACGTGTTTTTCAGCAGAAATAAACATGTTTCTGCAAGTTTGGTCAACCCCATGTAAGTTATGGGGCAGTAACATCACACTTTTCAAAACGTGTTTTTCAGCCCGAAATAAACGCGTTTTTTCAGACAACTGAATCTCCTTGTAACAGCAAGGCTCAGAAGTGCCCACACACTCAGCCCTTAACCCCAGTGTGCAGAAAGTGTCAAAACGTGTTTTTCAGCAGAAATAAACATGTTTCTGCAAGTTTGGTCAACCCCATGTTAGTTATGGGGCAGTAACATCACTCTTTTCAAAACGTGTTTTTCAGCCCGAAATAAGCGCGTTTTTTCAGACAACTGAATCTCCTTGTAACAGCAAGGCTCAGAAGAGCCCACACACTCAGCCCTTAACCCCAGTGTACAGAAAGTGTCAAAACGTGTTTTTCAGCAGAAATAAACATGTTTCTGCAAGTTTGGTCAACCCCATGTAAGTTATGGGGCAGTAACATCACACTTTTCAAAACGTGTTTTTCAGCCCGAAATAAACGCGTTTTTTCAGACAACTGAATCTCCTTGTAACAGCAAGGCTCAGAAGTGCCCACACACTTAGCCCTTAACCCCAGTGTGCAGAAAGTGTCAAAACGTGTTTTTCAGCAGAAATAAACATGTTTCTGCAAGTTTGGTCAACCCCATGTTAGTTATGGGGCAGTAACATCACTCTTTTCAAAACGTGTTTTTCAGCCCGAAATAAGCGCGTTTTTTCAGACAACTGAATCTCCTTGTAACAGCAAGGCTCAGAAGAGCCCACACACTCAGCCCTTAACCCCAGTGTACAGAAAGTGTCAAAACGTGTTTTTCAGCAGAAATAAACATGTTTCTGCAAGTTTGGTCAACCCCATGTAAGTTATGGGGCAGTAACATCACACTTTTCAAAACGTGTTTTTCAGCCCGAAATAAACGCGTTTTTTCAGACAACTGAATCTCCTTGTAACAGCAAGGCTCAGAAGAGCCCACACACTCAGCCCTTAACCCCAGTGTGCAGAAAGGGTCAAAATGTGTTTTTCAGCAGAAATAAACATGTTTCTGCAAGTTTGGTCAACCCCATGTAAGTTATGGGGCATTAACATCACACTTTTCAAAACGTGTTTTTCAGCCCGAAATAAACGCGTTTTTTCAGACAACTGAATCTCCTTGTAACAGCAAGGCTCAGAAGTGCCCACACACTCAGCCCTTAACCCCAGTGTGCAGAAAGTGTCAAAACGTGTTTTTCAGCAGAAATAAACATGTTTCTGCAAGTTTGGTCAACCCCATGTAAGTTATGGGGCAGTAACATCACACTTTTCAAAACGTGTTTTTCAGCCCGAAATAAACGCGTTTTTTCAGACAACTGAATCTCCTTGTAACAGCAAGGCTCAGAAGTGCCCACACACTCAGCCCTTAACCCCAGTGTGCAGAAAGTGTCAAAACGTGTTTTTCAGCAGAAATAAACATGTTTCTGCAAGTTTGGTCAACCCCATGTTAGTTATGGGGCAGTAACATCACTCTTTTCAAAACGTGTTTTTCAGCCCGAAATAAGCGCGTTTTTTCAGACAACTGAATCTCCTTGTAACAGCAAGGCTCAGAAGAGCCCACACACTCAGCCCTTAACCCCAGTGTACAGAAAGTGTCAAAACGTGTTTTTCAGCAGAAATAAACATGTTTCTGCAAGTTTGGTCAACCCCATGTAAGTTATGGGGCAGTAACATCACACTTTTCAAAACGTGTTTTTCAGCCCGAAATAAACGCGTTTTTTCAGACAACTGAATCTCCTTGTAACAGCAAGGCTCAGAAGTGCCCACACACTCAGCCCTTAACCCCAGTGTGCAGAAAGTGTCAAAACGTGTTTTTCAGCAGAAATAAACATGTTTCTGCAAGTTTGGTCAACCCCATGTTAGTTATGGGGCAGTAACATCACTCTTTTCAAAACGTGTTTTTCAGCCCGAAATAAGCGCGTTTTTTCAGACAACTGAATCTCCTTGTAACAGCAAGGCTCAGAAGAGCCCACACACTCAGCCCTTAACCCCAGTGTACAGAAAGTGTCAAAACGTGTTTTTCAGCAGAAATAAACATGTTTCTGCAAGTTTGGTCAACCCCATGTAAGTTATGGGGCAGTAACATCACACTTTTCAAAACGTGTTTTTCAGCCCGAAATAAACGCGTTTTTTCAGACAACTGAATCTCCTTGTAACAGCAAGGCTCAGAAGAGCCCACACACTCAGCCCTTAACCCCAGTGTGCAGAAAGGGTCAAAATGTGTTTTTCAGCAGAAATAAACATGTTTCTGCAAGTTTGGTCAACCCCATGTAAGTTATGGGGCATTAACATCACACTTTTCAAAACGTGTTTTTCAGCCCGAAATAAACGCGTTTTTTCAGACAACTGAATCTCCTTGTAACAGCAAGGCTCAGAAGTGCCCACACACTCAGCCCTTAACCCCAGTGTGCAGAAAGGGTCAAAATGTGTTTTTCAGCAGAAATAAACATGTTTCTGCAAGTTTGGTCAACCCCATGTAAGTTATGGGGCATTAACATCACACTTTTCAAAACGTGTTTTTCAGCCCGAAATAAGCGCGTTTTTTCAGACAACTGAATCTCCTTGTAACAGCAAGGCTCAGAAGAGCCCACACACTCAGCCCTTAACCCCAGTGTACAGAAAGTGTCAAAACGTGTTTTTCAGCAGAAATAAACATGTTTCTGCAAGTTTGGTCAACCCCATGTAAGTTATGGGGCAGTAACATCACACTTTTCAAAACGTGTTTTTCAGCCCGAAATAAGCGCGTTTTTTCAGACAACTGAATCTCCTTGTAACAGCAAGGCTCAGAAGAGCCCACACACTCAGCCCTTAACCCCAGTGTACAGAAAGTGTCAAAACGTGTTTTTCAGCAGAAATAAACATGTTTCTGCAAGTTTGGTCAACCCCATGTAAGTTATGGGGCAGTAACATCACACTTTTCAAAACGTGTTTTTCAGCCCGAAATAAACGCGTTTTTTCAGACAACTGAATCTCCTTGTAACAGCAAGGCTCAGAAGTGCCCACAAACTCAGCCCTTAACCCCAGTGTGCAGAAAGGGTCAAAATGTGTTTTTCAGCAGAAATAAACATGTTTCTGCAAGTTTGGTCAACCCCATGTAAGTTATGGGGCAGTAACATTACAATTTTCAAAACGTGTTTTTCAGCCCGAAATAAACGCGTTTTTTCAGACAACTGAATCTCCTTGTAACAGCAAGGCTCAGAAGAGCCCACACACTCAGTCCTTAACCCCAGTGTACAGAAAGTGCCAAAACGTGTTTTTCAGCAGAAATAAACATGTTTCTGCAAGTTTGGTCAACCCCATGTAAGTTATGGGGCAGTAACATCACATTTTCAAAACGTGTTTTTCAGCCCGAAATAAACGCGTTTTTTCAGACAACTGAATCTCCTTGTAACAGCAAGGCTCAGAAGTGCCCACACACTCAGCCCTTAACCCCAGTGTGCAGAAAGGGTCAAAATGTGTTTTTCAGCAGAAATAAACATGTTTCTGCAAGTTTGGTCAACCCCATGTAAGTTATGGGGCATTAACATCACACTTTTCAAAACGTGTTTTTCAGCCCGAAATAAACGCGTTTTTTCAGACAACTGAATCTCCTTGTAACAGCAAGGCTCAGAAGAGCCCACACACTCAGCCCTTAACCCCAGTGTGCAGAAAGGGTCAAAATGTGTTTTTCAGCAGAAATAAACATGTTTCTGCAAGTTTGGTCAACCCCATGTAAGTTATGGGGCATTAACATCACACTTTTCAAAACGTGTTTTTCAGCCCGAAATAAGCGCGTTTTTTCAGACAACTGAATCTCCTTGTAACAGCAAGGCTCAGAAGAGCCCACACACTCAGCCCTTAACCCCAGTGTACAGAAAGTGTCAAAACGTGTTTTTCAGCAGAAATAAACATGTTTCTGCAAGTTTGGTCAACCCCATGTAAGTTATGGGGCAGTAACATCACACTTTTCAAAACGTGTTTTTCAGCCCGAAATAAACGCGTTTTTTCAGACAACTGAATCTCCTTGTAACAGCAAGGCTCAGAAGAGCCCACACACTCAGCCCTTAACCCCAGTGTACAGAAAGTGTCAAAACGTGTTTTTCAGCAGAAATAAACATGTTTCTGCAAGTTTGGTCAACCCCATGTAAGTTATGGGGTAGTAACATCACACTTTTCAAAACGTGTTTTTCAGCCCGAAATAAACGCGTTTTTTCAGACAACTGAATCTCCTTGTAACAGCAAGGCTCAGAAGTGCCCACACACTCAGCCCTTAACCCCAGTGTGCAGAAAGCGTCAAAATGTGTTTTTCAGCAGAAATAAACATGTTTCTGCAAGTTTGGTCAACCCCATGTAAGTTATGGGGTAGTAACATCACACTTTTCAAAACGTGTTTTTCAGCCCGAAATAAGCGCGTTTTTTCAGACAACTGAATCTCCTTGTAACAGCAAGGCTCAGAAGAGCCCACACACTCAGCCCTTAACCCCAGTGTGCAGAAAGTGTCAAAACGTGTTTTTCAGCAGAAATAAACATGTTTCTGCAAGTTTGGTCAACCCCATGTAAGTTATGGGGCAGTAACATTACACTTTTCAAAACGTGTTTTTCAGCCCGAAATAAACGCGTTTTTTCAGACAACTGAATCTCCTTGTAACAGCAAGGCTCAGAAGAGCCCACACACTCAGCCCTTAACCCCAGTGTACAGAAAGTGCCAAAACGTGTTTTTCAGCAGAAATAAACATGTTTCTGCAAGTTTGGTCAACCCCATGTAAGTTATGGGGCAGTAACATCACATTTTCAAAACGTGTTTTTCAGCCCGAAATAAACGCGTTTTTTCAGACAACTGAATCTCCTTGTAACAGCAAGGCTCAGAAGAGCCCACACACTCAGCCCTTAACCCCAGTGTACAGAAAGTGTCAAAACGTGTTTTTCAGCAGAAATAAACATGTTTCTGCAAGTTTGGTCAACCCCATGTAAGTTATGGGGCAGTAACATCACACTTTTCAAAACGTGTTTTTCAGCCCGAAATAAGCGCGTTTTTTCAGACAACTGAATCTCCTTGTAACAGCAAGGCTCAGAAGAGCCCACACACTCAGCCCTTAACCCCAGTGTACAGAAAGTGTCAAAACGTGTTTTTCAGCAGAAATAAACATGTTTCTGCAAGTTTGGTCAACCCCATGTAAGTTATGGGGCAGTAACATCACACTTTTCAAAACGTGTTTTTCAGCCCGAAATAAACGCGTTTTTTCAGACAACTGAATCTCCTTGTAACAGCAAGGCTCAGAAGTGCCCACAAACTCAGCCCTTAACCCCAGTGTGCAGAAAGGGTCAAAATGTGTTTTTCAGCAGAAATAAACATGTTTCTGCAAGTTTGGTCAACCCCATGTAAGTTATGGGGCAGTAACATTACAATTTTCAAAACGTGTTTTTCAGCCCGAAATAAACGCGTTTTTTCAGACAACTGAATCTCCTTGTAACAGCAAGGCTCAGAAGAGCCCACACACTCAGTCCTTAACCCCAGTGTACAGAAAGTGCCAAAACGTGTTTTTCAGCAGAAATAAACATGTTTCTGCAAGTTTGGTCAACCCCATGTAAGTTATGGGGCAGTAACATCACATTTTCAAAACGTGTTTTTCAGCCCGAAATAAACGCGTTTTTTCAGACAACTGAATCTCCTTGTAACAGCAAGGCTCAGAAGTGCCCACACACTCAGCCCTTAACCCCAGTGTGCAGAAAGGGTCAAAATGTGTTTTTCAGCAGAAATAAACATGTTTCTGCAAGTTTGGTCAACCCCATGTAAGTTATGGGGCATTAACATCACACTTTTCAAAACGTGTTTTTCAGCCCGAAATAAGCGCGTTTTTTCAGACAACTGAATCTCCTTGTAACAGCAAGGCTCAGAAGAGCCCACACACTCAGCCCTTAACCCCAGTGTGCAGAAAGGGTCAAAATGTGTTTTTCAGCAGAAATAAACATGTTTCTGCAAGTTTGGTCAACCCCATGTAAGTTATGGGGCATTAACATCACACTTTTCAAAACGTGTTTTTCAGCCCGAAATAAGCGCGTTTTTTCAGACAACTGAATCTCCTTGTAACAGCAAGGCTCAGAAGAGCCCACACACTCAGCCCTTAACCCCAGTGTACAGAAAGTGTCAAAACGTGTTTTTCAGCAGAAATAAACATGTTTCTGCAAGTTTGGTCAACCCCATGTAAGTTATGGGGCAGTAACATCACACTTTTCAAAACGTGTTTTTCAGCCCGAAATAAACGCGTTTTTTCAGACAACTGAATCTCCTTGTAACAGCAAGGCTCAGAAGTGCCCACACACTCAGCCCTTAACCCCAGTGTGCAGAAAGTGTCAAAACGTGTTTTTCAGCAGAAATAAACATGTTTCTGCAAGTTTGGTCAACCCCATGTTAGTTATGGGGCAGTAACATCACACTTTTCAAAACGTGTTTTTCAGCCCGAAATAAACGCGTTTTTTCAGACAACTGAATCTCCTTGTAACAGCAAGGCTCAGAAGAGCCCACACACTCAGCCCTTAACCCCAGTGTACAGAAAGTGTCAAAACGTGTTTTTCAGCAGAAATAAACATGTTTCTGCAAGTTTGGTCAACCCCATGTAAGTTATGGGGCAGTAACATCACACTTTTCAAAACGTGTTTTTCAGCCCGAAATAAACGCGTTTTTTCAGACAACTGAATCTCCTTGTAACAGCAAGGCTCAGAAGTGCCCACACACTCAGCCCTTAACCCCAGTGTGCAGAAAGTGTCAAAACGTGTTTTTCAGCAGAAATAAACATGTTTCTGCAAGTTTGGTCAACCCCATGTTAGTTATGGGGCAGTAACATCACTCTTTTCAAAACGTGTTTTTCAGCCCGAAATAAGCGCGTTTTTTCAGACAACTGAATCTCCTTGTAACAGCAAGGCTCAGAAGAGCCCACACACTCAGCCCTTAACCCCAGTGTACAGAAAGTGTCAAAACGTGTTTTTCAGCAGAAATAAACATGTTTCTGCAAGTTTGGTCAACCCCATGTAAGTTATGGGGCAGTAACATCACACTTTTCAAAACGTGTTTTTCAGCCCGAAATAAACGCGTTTTTTCAGACAACTGAATCTCCTTGTAACAGCAAGGCTCAGAAGTGCCCACACACTCAGCCCTTAACCCCAGTGTGCAGAAAGTGTCAAAACGTGTTTTTCAGCAGAAATAAACATGTTTCTGCAAGTTTGGTCAACCCCATGTTAGTTATGGGGCAGTAACATCACTCTTTTCAAAACGTGTTTTTCAGCCCGAAATAAGCGCGTTTTTTCAGACAACTGAATCTCCTTGTAACAGCAAGGCTCAGAAGAGCCCACACACTCAGCCCTTAACCCCAGTGTACAGAAAGTGTCAAAACGTGTTTTTCAGCAGAAATAAACATGTTTCTGCAAGTTTGGTCAACCCCATGTAAGTTATGGGGCAGTAACATCACATTTTCAAAACGTGTTTTTCAGCCCGAAATAAACGCGTTTTTTCAGACAACTGAATCTCCTTGTAACAGCAAGGCTCAGAAGTGCCCACACACTCAGCCCTTAACCCCAGTGTGCAGAAAGGGTCAAAATGTGTTTTTCAGCAGAAATAAACATGTTTCTGCAAGTTTGGTCAACCCCATGTAAGTTATGGGGCATTAACATCACACTTTTCAAAACGTGTTTTTCAGCCCGAAATAAACGCGTTTTTTCAGACAACTGAATCTCCTTGTAACAGCAAGGCTCAGAAGAGCCCACACACTCAGCCCTTAACCCCAGTGTGCAGAAAGGGTCAAAATGTGTTTTTCAGCAGAAATAAACATGTTTCTGCAAGTTTGGTCAACCCCATGTAAGTTATGGGGCATTAACATCACACTTTTCAAAACGTGTTTTTCAGCCCGAAATAAGCGCGTTTTTTCAGACAACTGAATCTCCTTGTAACAGCAAGGCTCAGAAGAGCCCACACACTCAGCCCTTAACCCCAGTGTACAGAAAGTGTCAAAACGTGTTTTTCAGCAGAAATAAACATGTTTCTGCAAGTTTGGTCAACCCCATGTAAGTTATGGGGCAGTAACATCACACTTTTCAAAACGTGTTTTTCAGCCCGAAATAAACGCGTTTTTTCAGACAACTGAATCTCCTTGTAACAGCAAGGCTCAGAAGAGCCCACACACTCAGCCCTTAACCCCAGTGTACAGAAAGTGTCAAAACGTGTTTTTCAGCAGAAATAAACATGTTTCTGCAAGTTTGGTCAACCCCATGTAAGTTATGGGGTAGTAACATCACACTTTTCAAAACGTGTTTTTCAGCCCGAAATAAACGCGTTTTTTCAGACAACTGAATCTCCTTGTAACAGCAAGGCTCAGAAGTGCCCACACACTCAGCCCTTAACCCCAGTGTGCAGAAAGCGTCAAAATGTGTTTTTCAGCAGAAATAAACATGTTTCTGCAAGTTTGGTCAACCCCATGTAAGTTATGGGGTAGTAACATCACACTTTTCAAAACGTGTTTTTCAGCCCGAAATAAGCGCGTTTTTTCAGACAACTGAATCTCCTTGTAACAGCAAGGCTCAGAAGAGCCCACACACTCAGCCCTTAACCCCAGTGTGCAGAAAGTGTCAAAACGTGTTTTTCAGCAGAAATAAACATGTTTCTGCAAGTTTGGTCAACCCCATGTAAGTTATGGGGCAGTAACATTACACTTTTCAAAACGTGTTTTTCAGCCCGAAATAAACGCGTTTTTTCAGACAACTGAATCTCCTTGTAACAGCAAGGCTCAGAAGAGCCCACACACTCAGCCCTTAACCCCAGTGTACAGAAAGTGCCAAAACGTGTTTTTCAGCAGAAATAAACATGTTTCTGCAAGTTTGGTCAACCCCATGTAAGTTATGGGGCAGTAACATCACATTTTCAAAACGTGTTTTTCAGCCCGAAATAAACGCGTTTTTTCAGACAACTGAATCTCCTTGTAACAGCAAGGCTCAGAAGAGCCCACACACTCAGCCCTTAACCCCAGTGTACAGAAAGTGTCAAAACGTGTTTTTCAGCAGAAATAAACATGTTTCTGCAAGTTTGGTCAACCCCATGTAAGTTATGGGGCAGTAACATCACACTTGTCAAAACGTGTTTTTCAGCCCGAAATAAGCGCGTTTTTTCAGACAACTGAATCTCCTTGTAACAGCAAGGCTCAGAAGAGCCCACACACTCAGCCCTTAACCCCAGTGTACAGAAAGTGTCAAAACGTGTTTTTCAGCAGAAATAAACATGTTTCTGCAAGTTTGGTCAACCCCATGTAAGTTATGGGGCAGTAACATCACACTTTTCAAAACGTGTTTTTCAGCCCGAAATAAGCGCGTTTTTTCAGACAACTGAATCTCCTTGTAACAGCAAGGCTCAGAAGAGCCCACACACTCAGCCCTTAACCCCAGTGTACAGAAAGTGTCAAAACGTGTTTTTCAGCAGAAATAAACATGTTTCTGCAAGTTTGGTCAACCCCATGTAAGTTATGGGGCAGTAACATCACACTTTTCAAAACGTGTTTTTCAGCCCGAAATAAACGCGTTTTTTCAGACAACTGAATCTCCTTGTAACAGCAAGGCTCAGAAGTGCCCACAAACTCAGCCCTTAACCCCAGTGTGCAGAAAGGGTCAAAATGTGTTTTTCAGCAGAAATAAACATGTTTCTGCAAGTTTGGTCAACCCCATGTAAGTTATGGGGCAGTAACATTACAATTTTCAAAACGTGTTTTTCAGCCCGAAATAAACGCGTTTTTTCAGACAACTGAATCTCCTTGTAACAGCAAGGCTCAGAAGAGCCCACACACTCAGTCCTTAACCCCAGTGTACAGAAAGTGCCAAAACGTGTTTTTCAGCAGAAATAAACATGTTTCTGCAAGTTTGGTCAACCCCATGTAAGTTATGGGGCAGTAACATCACATTTTCAAAACGTGTTTTTCAGCCCGAAATAAACGCGTTTTTTCAGACAACTGAATCTCCTTGTAACAGCAAGGCTCAGAAGTGCCCACACACTCAGCCCTTAACCCCAGTGTGCAGAAAGGGTCAAAATGTGTTTTTCAGCAGAAATAAACATGTTTCTGCAAGTTTGGTCAACCCCATGTAAGTTATGGGGCATTAACATCACACTTTTCAAAACGTGTTTTTCAGCCCGAAATAAACGCGTTTTTTCAGACAACTGAATCTCCTTGTAACAGCAAGGCTCAGAAGAGCCCACACACTCAGCCCTTAACCCCAGTGTGCAGAAAGGGTCAAAATGTGTTTTTCAGCAGAAATAAACATGTTTCTGCAAGTTTGGTCAACCCCATGTAAGTTATGGGGCATTAACATCACACTTTTCAAAACGTGTTTTTCAGCCCGAAATAAGCGCGTTTTTTCAGACAACTGAATCTCCTTGTAACAGCAAGGCTCAGAAGAGCCCACACACTCAGCCCTTAACCCCAGTGTACAGAAAGTGTCAAAACGTGTTTTTCAGCAGAAATAAACATGTTTCTGCAAGTTTGGTCAACCCCATGTAAGTTATGGGGCAGTAACATCACACTTTTCAAAACGTGTTTTTCAGCCCGAAATAAACGCGTTTTTTCAGACAACTGAATCTCCTTGTAACAGCAAGGCTCAGAAGAGCCCACACACTCAGCCCTTAACCCCAGTGTACAGAAAGTGTCAAAACGTGTTTTTCAGCAGAAATAAACATGTTTCTGCAAGTTTGGTCAACCCCATGTAAGTTATGGGGTAGTAACATCACACTTTTCAAAACGTGTTTTTCAGCCCGAAATAAACGCGTTTTTTCAGACAACTGAATCTCCTTGTAACAGCAAGGCTCAGAAGTGCCCACACACTCAGCCCTTAACCCCAGTGTGCAGAAAGCGTCAAAATGTGTTTTTCAGCAGAAATAAACATGTTTCTGCAAGTTTGGTCAACCCCATGTAAGTTATGGGGTAGTAACATCACACTTTTCAAAACGTGTTTTTCAGCCCGAAATAAGCGCGTTTTTTCAGACAACTGAATCTCCTTGTAACAGCAAGGCTCAGAAGAGCCCACACACTCAGCCCTTAACCCCAGTGTGCAGAAAGTGTCAAAACGTGTTTTTCAGCAGAAATAAACATGTTTCTGCAAGTTTGGTCAACCCCATGTAAGTTATGGGGCAGTAACATTACACTTTTCAAAACGTGTTTTTCAGCCCGAAATAAACGCGTTTTTTCAGACAACTGAATCTCCTTGTAACAGCAAGGCTCAGAAGAGCCCACACACTCAGCCCTTAACCCCAGTGTACAGAAAGTGCCAAAACGTGTTTTTCAGCAGAAATAAACATGTTTCTGCAAGTTTGGTCAACCCCATGTAAGTTATGGGGCAGTAACATCACATTTTCAAAACGTGTTTTTCAGCCCGAAATAAACGCGTTTTTTCAGACAACTGAATCTCCTTGTAACAGCAAGGCTCAGAAGAGCCCACACACTCAGCCCTTAACCCCAGTGTACAGAAAGTGTCAAAACGTGTTTTTCAGCAGAAATAAACATGTTTCTGCAAGTTTGGTCAACCCCATGTAAGTTATGGGGCAGTAACATCACACTTTTCAAAACGTGTTTTTCAGCCCGAAATAAGCGCGTTTTTTCAGACAACTGAATCTCCTTGTAACAGCAAGGCTCAGAAGAGCCCACACACTCAGCCCTTAACCCCAGTGTACAGAAAGTGTCAAAACGTGTTTTTCAGCAGAAATAAACATGTTTCTGCAAGTTTGGTCAACCCCATGTAAGTTATGGGGCAGTAACATCACACTTTTCAAAACGTGTTTTTCAGCCCGAAATAAACGCGTTTTTTCAGACAACTGAATCTCCTTGTAACAGCAAGGCTCAGAAGTGCCCACAAACTCAGCCCTTAACCCCAGTGTGCAGAAAGGGTCAAAATGTGTTTTTCAGCAGAAATAAACATGTTTCTGCAAGTTTGGTCAACCCCATGTAAGTTATGGGGCAGTAACATTACAATTTTCAAAACGTGTTTTTCAGCCCGAAATAAACGCGTTTTTTCAGACAACTGAATCTCCTTGTAACAGCAAGGCTCAGAAGAGCCCACACACTCAGTCCTTAACCCCAGTGTACAGAAAGTGCCAAAACGTGTTTTTCAGCAGAAATAAACATGTTTCTGCAAGTTTGGTCAACCCCATGTAAGTTATGGGGCAGTAACATCACATTTTCAAAACGTGTTTTTCAGCCCGAAATAAACGCGTTTTTTCAGACAACTGAATCTCCTTGTAACAGCAAGGCTCAGAAGTGCCCACACACTCAGCCCTTAACCCCAGTGTGCAGAAAGGGTCAAAATGTGTTTTTCAGCAGAAATAAACATGTTTCTGCAAGTTTGGTCAACCCCATGTAAGTTATGGGGCATTAACATCACACTTTTCAAAACGTGTTTTTCAGCCCGAAATAAGCGCGTTTTTTCAGACAACTGAATCTCCTTGTAACAGCAAGGCTCAGAAGAGCCCACACACTCAGCCCTTAACCCCAGTGTGCAGAAAGGGTCAAAATGTGTTTTTCAGCAGAAATAAACATGTTTCTGCAAGTTTGGTCAACCCCATGTAAGTTATGGGGCATTAACATCACACTTTTCAAAACGTGTTTTTCAGCCCGAAATAAGCGCGTTTTTTCAGACAACTGAATCTCCTTGTAACAGCAAGGCTCAGAAGAGCCCACACACTCAGCCCTTAACCCCAGTGTACAGAAAGTGTCAAAACGTGTTTTTCAGCAGAAATAAACATGTTTCTGCAAGTTTGGTCAACCCCATGTAAGTTATGGGGCAGTAACATCACACTTTTCAAAACGTGTTTTTCAGCCCGAAATAAACGCGTTTTTTCAGACAACTGAATCTCCTTGTAACAGCAAGGCTCAGAAGTGCCCACACACTCAGCCCTTAACCCCAGTGTGCAGAAAGTGTCAAAACGTGTTTTTCAGCAGAAATAAACATGTTTCTGCAAGTTTGGTCAACCCCATGTTAGTTATGGGGCAGTAACATCACACTTTTCAAAACGTGTTTTTCAGCCCGAAATAAACGCGTTTTTTCAGACAACTGAATCTCCTTGTAACAGCAAGGCTCAGAAGAGCCCACACACTCAGCCCTTAACCCCAGTGTACAGAAAGTGTCAAAACGTGTTTTTCAGCAGAAATAAACATGTTTCTGCAAGTTTGGTCAACCCCATGTAAGTTATGGGGCAGTAACATCACACTTTTCAAAACGTGTTTTTCAGCCCGAAATAAACGCGTTTTTTCAGACAACTGAATCTCCTTGTAACAGCAAGGCTCAGAAGTGCCCACACACTCAGCCCTTAACCCCAGTGTGCAGAAAGTGTCAAAACGTGTTTTTCAGCAGAAATAAACATGTTTCTGCAAGTTTGGTCAACCCCATGTTAGTTATGGGGCAGTAACATCACTCTTTTCAAAACGTGTTTTTCAGCCCGAAATAAGCGCGTTTTTTCAGACAACTGAATCTCCTTGTAACAGCAAGGCTCAGAAGAGCCCACACACTCAGCCCTTAACCCCAGTGTACAGAAAGTGTCAAAACGTGTTTTTCAGCAGAAATAAACATGTTTCTGCAAGTTTGGTCAACCCCATGTAAGTTATGGGGCAGTAACATCACACTTTTCAAAACGTGTTTTTCAGCCCGAAATAAACGCGTTTTTTCAGACAACTGAATCTCCTTGTAACAGCAAGGCTCAGAAGTGCCCACACACTCAGCCCTTAACCCCAGTGTGCAGAAAGTGTCAAAACGTGTTTTTCAGCAGAAATAAACATGTTTCTGCAAGTTTGGTCAACCCCATGTTAGTTATGGGGCAGTAACATCACTCTTTTCAAAACGTGTTTTTCAGCCCGAAATAAGCGCGTTTTTTCAGACAACTGAATCTCCTTGTAACAGCAAGGCTCAGAAGAGCCCACACACTCAGCCCTTAACCCCAGTGTACAGAAAGTGTCAAAACGTGTTTTTCAGCAGAAATAAACATGTTTCTGCAAGTTTGGTCAACCCCATGTAAGTTATGGGGCAGTAACATCACATTTTCAAAACGTGTTTTTCAGCCCGAAATAAACGCGTTTTTTCAGACAACTGAATCTCCTTGTAACAGCAAGGCTCAGAAGTGCCCACACACTCAGCCCTTAACCCCAGTGTGCAGAAAGGGTCAAAATGTGTTTTTCAGCAGAAATAAACATGTTTCTGCAAGTTTGGTCAACCCCATGTAAGTTATGGGGCATTAACATCACACTTTTCAAAACGTGTTTTTCAGCCCGAAATAAACGCGTTTTTTCAGACAACTGAATCTCCTTGTAACAGCAAGGCTCAGAAGAGCCCACACACTCAGCCCTTAACCCCAGTGTGCAGAAAGGGTCAAAATGTGTTTTTCAGCAGAAATAAACATGTTTCTGCAAGTTTGGTCAACCCCATGTAAGTTATGGGGCATTAACATCACACTTTTCAAAACGTGTTTTTCAGCCCGAAATAAGCGCGTTTTTTCAGACAACTGAATCTCCTTGTAACAGCAAGGCTCAGAAGAGCCCACACACTCAGCCCTTAACCCCAGTGTACAGAAAGTGTCAAAACGTGTTTTTCAGCAGAAATAAACATGTTTCTGCAAGTTTGGTCAACCCCATGTAAGTTATGGGGCAGTAACATCACACTTTTCAAAACGTGTTTTTCAGCCCGAAATAAACGCGTTTTTTCAGACAACTGAATCTCCTTGTAACAGCAAGGCTCAGAAGAGCCCACACACTCAGCCCTTAACCCCAGTGTACAGAAAGTGTCAAAACGTGTTTTTCAGCAGAAATAAACATGTTTCTGCAAGTTTGGTCAACCCCATGTAAGTTATGGGGTAGTAACATCACACTTTTCAAAACGTGTTTTTCAGCCCGAAATAAACGCGTTTTTTCAGACAACTGAATCTCCTTGTAACAGCAAGGCTCAGAAGTGCCCACACACTCAGCCCTTAACCCCAGTGTGCAGAAAGCGTCAAAATGTGTTTTTCAGCAGAAATAAACATGTTTCTGCAAGTTTGGTCAACCCCATGTAAGTTATGGGGTAGTAACATCACACTTTTCAAAACGTGTTTTTCAGCCCGAAATAAGCGCGTTTTTTCAGACAACTGAATCTCCTTGTAACAGCAAGGCTCAGAAGAGCCCACACACTCAGCCCTTAACCCCAGTGTGCAGAAAGTGTCAAAACGTGTTTTTCAGCAGAAATAAACATGTTTCTGCAAGTTTGGTCAACCCCATGTAAGTTATGGGGCAGTAACATTACACTTTTCAAAACGTGTTTTTCAGCCCGAAATAAACGCGTTTTTTCAGACAACTGAATCTCCTTGTAACAGCAAGGCTCAGAAGAGCCCACACACTCAGCCCTTAACCCCAGTGTACAGAAAGTGCCAAAACGTGTTTTTCAGCAGAAATAAACATGTTTCTGCAAGTTTGGTCAACCCCATGTAAGTTATGGGGCAGTAACATCACATTTTCAAAACGTGTTTTTCAGCCCGAAATAAACGCGTTTTTTCAGACAACTGAATCTCCTTGTAACAGCAAGGCTCAGAAGAGCCCACACACTCAGCCCTTAACCCCAGTGTACAGAAAGTGTCAAAACGTGTTTTTCAGCAGAAATAAACATGTTTCTGCAAGTTTGGTCAACCCCATGTAAGTTATGGGGCAGTAACATCACACTTTTCAAAACGTGTTTTTCAGCCCGAAATAAGCGCGTTTTTTCAGACAACTGAATCTCCTTGTAACAGCAAGGCTCAGAAGAGCCCACACACTCAGCCCTTAACCCCAGTGTACAGAAAGTGCCAAAACGTGTTTTTCAGCAGAAATAAACATGTTTCTGCAAGTTTGGTCAACCCCATGTAAGTTATGGGGCAGTAACATCACACTTTTCAAAACGTGTTTTTCAGCCCGAAATAAACGCGTTTTTTCAGACAACTGAATCTCCTTGTAACAGCAAGGCTCAGAAGTGCCCACAAACTCAGCCCTTAACCCCAGTGTGCAGAAAGGGTCAAAATGTGTTTTTCAGCAGAAATAAACATGTTTCTGCAAGTTTGGTCAACCCCATGTAAGTTATGGGGCAGTAACATTACAATTTTCAAAACGTGTTTTTCAGCCCGAAATAAACGCGTTTTTTCAGACAACTGAATCTCCTTGTAACAGCAAGGCTCAGAAGAGCCCACACACTCAGTCCTTAACCCCAGTGTACAGAAAGTGCCAAAACGTGTTTTTCAGCAGAAATAAACATGTTTCTGCAAGTTTGGTCAACCCCATGTAAGTTATGGGGCAGTAACATCACACTTTTCAAAACGTGTTTTTCAGCCCGAAATAAGCGCGTTTTTTCAGACAACTGAATCTCCTTGTAACAGCAAGGCTCAGAAGAGCCCACACACTCAGCCCTTAACCCCAGTGTACAGAAAGTGTCAAAACGTGTTTTTCAGCAGAAATAAACATGTTTCTGCAAGTTTGGTCAACCCCATGTAAGTTATGGGGCAGTAACATCACACTTTTCAAAACGTGTTTTTCAGCCCGAAATAAACGCGTTTTTTCAGACAACTGAATCTCCTTGTAACAGCAAGGCTCAGAAGTGCCCACAAACTCAGCCCTTAACCCCAGTGTGCAGAAAGGGTCAAAATGTGTTTTTCAGCAGAAATAAACATGTTTCTGCAAGTTTGGTCAACCCCATGTAAGTTATGGGGCAGTAACATTACAATTTTCAAAACGTGTTTTTCAGCCCGAAATAAACGCGTTTTTTCAGACAACTGAATCTCCTTGTAACAGCAAGGCTCAGAAGAGCCCACACACTCAGTCCTTAACCCCAGTGTACAGAAAGTGCCAAAACGTGTTTTTCAGCAGAAATAAACATGTTTCTGCAAGTTTGGTCAACCCCATGTAAGTTATGGGGCAGTAACATCACATTTTCAAAACGTGTTTTTCAGCCCGAAATAAACGCGTTTTTTCAGACAACTGAATCTCCTTGTAACAGCAAGGCTCAGAAGTGCCCACACACTCAGCCCTTAACCCCAGTGTGCAGAAAGGGTCAAAATGTGTTTTTCAGCAGAAATAAACATGTTTCTGCAAGTTTGGTCAACCCCATGTAAGTTATGGGGCATTAACATCACACTTTTCAAAACGTGTTTTTCAGCCCGAAATAAACGCGTTTTTTCAGACAACTGAATCTCCTTGTAACAGCAAGGCTCAGAAGAGCCCACACACTCAGCCCTTAACCCCAGTGTGCAGAAAGGGTCAAAATGTGTTTTTCAGCAGAAATAAACATGTTTCTGCAAGTTTGGTCAACCCCATGTAAGTTATGGGGCATTAACATCACACTTTTCAAAACGTGTTTTTCAGCCCGAAATAAGCGCGTTTTTTCAGACAACTGAATCTCCTTGTAACAGCAAGGCTCAGAAGAGCCCACACACTCAGCCCTTAACCCCAGTGTACAGAAAGTGTCAAAACGTGTTTTTCAGCAGAAATAAACATGTTTCTGCAAGTTTGGTCAACCCCATGTAAGTTATGGGGCAGTAACATCACACTTTTCAAAACGTGTTTTTCAGCCCGAAATAAACGCGTTTTTTCAGACAACTGAATCTCCTTGTAACAGCAAGGCTCAGAAGAGCCCACACACTCAGCCCTTAACCCCAGTGTACAGAAAGTGTCAAAACGTGTTTTTCAGCAGAAATAAACATGTTTCTGCAAGTTTGGTCAACCCCATGTAAGTTATGGGGTAGTAACATCACACTTTTCAAAACGTGTTTTTCAGCCCGAAATAAACGCGTTTTTTCAGACAACTGAATCTCCTTGTAACAGCAAGGCTCAGAAGTGCCCACACACTCAGCCCTTAACCCCAGTGTGCAGAAAGCGTCAAAATGTGTTTTTCAGCAGAAATAAACATGTTTCTGCAAGTTTGGTCAACCCCATGTAAGTTATGGGGTAGTAACATCACACTTTTCAAAACGTGTTTTTCAGCCCGAAATAAGCGCGTTTTTTCAGACAACTGAATCTCCTTGTAACAGCAAGGCTCAGAAGAGCCCACACACTCAGCCCTTAACCCCAGTGTACAGAAAGTGTCAAAACGTGTTTTTCAGCAGAAATAAACATGTTTCTGCAAGTTTGGTCAACCCCATGTAAGTTATGGGGCAGTAACATCACACTTTTCAAAACGTGTTTTTCAGCCCGAAATAAGCGCGTTTTTTCAGACAACTGAATCTCCTTGTAACAGCAAGGCTCAGAAGAGCCCACACACTCAGCCCTTAACCCCAGTGTACAGAAAGTGTCAAAACGTGTTTTTCAGCAGAAATAAACATGTTTCTGCAAGTTTGGTCAACCCCATGTAAGTTATGGGGCAGTAACATCACACTTTTCAAAACGTGTTTTTCAGCCCGAAATAAACGCGTTTTTTCAGACAACTGAATCTCCTTGTAACAGCAAGGCTCAGAAGTGCCCACAAACTCAGCCCTTAACCCCAGTGTGCAGAAAGGGTCAAAATGTGTTTTTCAGCAGAAATAAACATGTTTCTGCAAGTTTGGTCAACCCCATGTAAGTTATGGGGCAGTAACATTACAATTTTCAAAACGTGTTTTTCAGCCCGAAATAAACGCGTTTTTTCAGACAACTGAATCTCCTTGTAACAGCAAGGCTCAGAAGAGCCCACACACTCAGTCCTTAACCCCAGTGTACAGAAAGTGCCAAAACGTGTTTTTCAGCAGAAATAAACATGTTTCTGCAAGTTTGGTCAACCCCATGTAAGTTATGGGGCAGTAACATCACATTTTCAAAACGTGTTTTTCAGCCCGAAATAAACGCGTTTTTTCAGACAACTGAATCTCCTTGTAACAGCAAGGCTCAGAAGTGCCCACACACTCAGCCCTTAACCCCAGTGTGCAGAAAGGGTCAAAATGTGTTTTTCAGCAGAAATAAACATGTTTCTGCAAGTTTGGTCAACCCCATGTAAGTTATGGGGCATTAACATCACACTTTTCAAAACGTGTTTTTCAGCCCGAAATAAGCGCGTTTTTTCAGACAACTGAATCTCCTTGTAACAGCAAGGCTCAGAAGAGCCCACACACTCAGCCCTTAACCCCAGTGTGCAGAAAGGGTCAAAATGTGTTTTTCAGCAGAAATAAACATGTTTCTGCAAGTTTGGTCAACCCCATGTAAGTTATGGGGCATTAACATCACACTTTTCAAAACGTGTTTTTCAGCCCGAAATAAGCGCGTTTTTTCAGACAACTGAATCTCCTTGTAACAGCAAGGCTCAGAAGAGCCCACACACTCAGCCCTTAACCCCAGTGTACAGAAAGTGTCAAAACGTGTTTTTCAGCAGAAATAAACATGTTTCTGCAAGTTTGGTCAACCCCATGTAAGTTATGGGGCAGTAACATCACACTTTTCAAAACGTGTTTTTCAGCCCGAAATAAACGCGTTTTTTCAGACAACTGAATCTCCTTGTAACAGCAAGGCTCAGAAGTGCCCACACACTCAGCCCTTAACCCCAGTGTGCAGAAAGTGTCAAAACGTGTTTTTCAGCAGAAATAAACATGTTTCTGCAAGTTTGGTCAACCCCATGTTAGTTATGGGGCAGTAACATCACACTTTTCAAAACGTGTTTTTCAGCCCGAAATAAACGCGTTTTTTCAGACAACTGAATCTCCTTGTAACAGCAAGGCTCAGAAGAGCCCACACACTCAGCCCTTAACCCCAGTGTACAGAAAGTGTCAAAACGTGTTTTTCAGCAGAAATAAACATGTTTCTGCAAGTTTGGTCAACCCCATGTAAGTTATGGGGCAGTAACATCACACTTTTCAAAACGTGTTTTTCAGCCCGAAATAAACGCGTTTTTTCAGACAACTGAATCTCCTTGTAACAGCAAGGCTCAGAAGTGCCCACACACTCAGCCCTTAACCCCAGTGTGCAGAAAGTGTCAAAACGTGTTTTTCAGCAGAAATAAACATGTTTCTGCAAGTTTGGTCAACCCCATGTTAGTTATGGGGCAGTAACATCACTCTTTTCAAAACGTGTTTTTCAGCCCGAAATAAGCGCGTTTTTTCAGACAACTGAATCTCCTTGTAACAGCAAGGCTCAGAAGAGCCCACACACTCAGCCCTTAACCCCAGTGTACAGAAAGTGTCAAAACGTGTTTTTCAGCAGAAATAAACATGTTTCTGCAAGTTTGGTCAACCCCATGTAAGTTATGGGGCAGTAACATCACACTTTTCAAAACGTGTTTTTCAGCCCGAAATAAACGCGTTTTTTCAGACAACTGAATCTCCTTGTAACAGCAAGGCTCAGAAGTGCCCACACACTTAGCCCTTAACCCCAGTGTGCAGAAAGTGTCAAAACGTGTTTTTCAGCAGAAATAAACATGTTTCTGCAAGTTTGGTCAACCCCATGTTAGTTATGGGGCAGTAACATCACTCTTTTCAAAACGTGTTTTTCAGCCCGAAATAAGCGCGTTTTTTCAGACAACTGAATCTCCTTGTAACAGCAAGGCTCAGAAGAGCCCACACACTCAGCCCTTAACCCCAGTGTACAGAAAGTGTCAAAACGTGTTTTTCAGCAGAAATAAACATGTTTCTGCAAGTTTGGTCAACCCCATGTAAGTTATGGGGCAGTAACATCACACTTTTCAAAACGTGTTTTTCAGCCCGAAATAAACGCGTTTTTTCAGACAACTGAATCTCCTTGTAACAGCAAGGCTCAGAAGAGCCCACACACTCAGCCCTTAACCCCAGTGTGCAGAAAGGGTCAAAATGTGTTTTTCAGCAGAAATAAACATGTTTCTGCAAGTTTGGTCAACCCCATGTAAGTTATGGGGCATTAACATCACACTTTTCAAAACGTGTTTTTCAGCCCGAAATAAACGCGTTTTTTCAGACAACTGAATCTCCTTGTAACAGCAAGGCTCAGAAGTGCCCACACACTCAGCCCTTAACCCCAGTGTGCAGAAAGTGTCAAAACGTGTTTTTCAGCAGAAATAAACATGTTTCTGCAAGTTTGGTCAACCCCATGTTAGTTATGGGGCAGTAACATCACTCTTTTCAAAACGTGTTTTTCAGCCCGAAATAAGCGCGTTTTTTCAGACAACTGAATCTCCTTGTAACAGCAAGGCTCAGAAGAGCCCACACACTCAGCCCTTAACCCCAGTGTACAGAAAGTGTCAAAACGTGTTTTTCAGCAGAAATAAACATGTTTCTGCAAGTTTGGTCAACCCCATGTAAGTTATGGGGCAGTAACATCACACTTTTCAAAACGTGTTTTTCAGCCCGAAATAAACGCGTTTTTTCAGACAACTGAATCTCCTTGTAACAGCAAGGCTCAGAAGTGCCCACACACTTAGCCCTTAACCCCAGTGTGCAGAAAGTGTCAAAACGTGTTTTTCAGCAGAAATAAACATGTTTCTGCAAGTTTGGTCAACCCCATGTTAGTTATGGGGCAGTAACATCACTCTTTTCAAAACGTGTTTTTCAGCCCGAAATAAGCGCGTTTTTTCAGACAACTGAATCTCCTTGTAACAGCAAGGCTCAGAAGAGCCCACACACTCAGCCCTTAACCCCAGTGTACAGAAAGTGTCAAAACGTGTTTTTCAGCAGAAATAAACATGTTTCTGCAAGTTTGGTCAACCCCATGTAAGTTATGGGGCAGTAACATCACACTTTTCAAAACGTGTTTTTCAGCCCGAAATAAACGCGTTTTTTCAGACAACTGAATCTCCTTGTAACAGCAAGGCTCAGAAGAGCCCACACACTCAGCCCTTAACCCCAGTGTGCAGAAAGGGTCAAAATGTGTTTTTCAGCAGAAATAAACATGTTTCTGCAAGTTTGGTCAACCCCATGTAAGTTATGGGGCATTAACATCACACTTTTCAAAACGTGTTTTTCAGCCCGAAATAAACGCGTTTTTTCAGACAACTGAATCTCCTTGTAACAGCAAGGCTCAGAAGTGCCCACACACTCAGCCCTTAACCCCAGTGTGCAGAAAGGGTCAAAATGTGTTTTTCAGCAGAAATAAACATGTTTCTGCAAGTTTGGTCAACCCCATGTAAGTTATGGGGCATTAACATCACACTTTTCAAAACGTGTTTTTCAGCCCGAAATAAGCGCGTTTTTTCAGACAACTGAATCTCCTTGTAACAGCAAGGCTCAGAAGAGCCCACACACTCAGCCCTTAACCCCAGTGTACAGAAAGTGTCAAAACGTGTTTTTCAGCAGAAATAAACATGTTTCTGCAAGTTTGGTCAACCCCATGTAAGTTATGGGGCAGTAACATCACACTTTTCAAAACGTGTTTTTCAGCCCGAAATAAGCGCGTTTTTTTCAGACAACTGAATCTCCTTGTAACAGCAAGGCTCAGAAGAGCCCACACACTCAGCCCTTAACCCCAGTGTACAGAAAGTGTCAAAACGTGTTTTTCAGCAGAAATAAACATGTTTCTGCAAGTTTGGTCAACCCCATGTAAGTTATGGGGCAGTAACATCACACTTTTCAAAACGTGTTTTTCAGCCCGAAATAAACGCGTTTTTTCAGACAACTGAATCTCCTTGTAACAGCAAGGCTCAGAAGTGCCCACAAACTCAGCCCTTAACCCCAGTGTGCAGAAAGGGTCAAAATGTGTTTTTCAGCAGAAATAAACATGTTTCTGCAAGTTTGGTCAACCCCATGTAAGTTATGGGGCAGTAACATTACAATTTTCAAAACGTGTTTTTCAGCCCGAAATAAACGCGTTTTTTTCAGACAACTGAATCTCCTTGTAACAGCAAGGCTCAGAAGAGCCCACACACTCAGTCCTTAACCCCAGTGTACAGAAAGTGCCAAAACGTGTTTTTCAGCAGAAATAAACATGTTTCTGCAAGTTTGGTCAACCCCATGTAAGTTATGGGGCAGTAACATCACATTTTCAAAACGTGTTTTTCAGCCCGAAATAAACGCGTTTTTTCAGACAACTGAATCTCCTTGTAACAGCAAGGCTCAGAAGTGCCCACACACTCAGCCCTTAACCCCAGTGTGCAGAAAGGGTCAAAATGTGTTTTTCAGCAGAAATAAACATGTTTCTGCAAGTTTGGTCAACCCCATGTAAGTTATGGGGCATTAACATCACACTTTTCAAAACGTGTTTTTCAGCCCGAAATAAACGCGTTTTTTCAGACAACTGAATCTCCTTGTAACAGCAAGGCTCAGAAGAGCCCACACACTCAGCCCTTAACCCCAGTGTGCAGAAAGGGTCAAAATGTGTTTTTCAGCAGAAATAAACATGTTTCTGCAAGTTTGGTCAACCCCATGTAAGTTATGGGGCATTAACATCACACTTTTCAAAACGTGTTTTTCAGCCCGAAATAAGCGCGTTTTTTCAGACAACTGAATCTCCTTGTAACAGCAAGGCTCAGAAGAGCCCACACACTCAGCCCTTAACCCCAGTGTACAGAAAGTGTCAAAACGTGTTTTTCAGCAGAAATAAACATGTTTCTGCAAGTTTGGTCAACCCCATGTAAGTTATGGGGCAGTAACATCACACTTTTCAAAACGTGTTTTTCAGCCCGAAATAAACGCGTTTTTTCAGACAACTGAATCTCCTTGTAACAGCAAGGCTCAGAAGAGCCCACACACTCAGCCCTTAACCCCAGTGTACAGAAAGTGTCAAAACGTGTTTTTCAGCAGAAATAAACATGTTTCTGCAAGTTTGGTCAACCCCATGTAAGTTATGGGGTAGTAACATCACACTTTTCAAAACGTGTTTTTCAGCCCGAAATAAACGCGTTTTTTCAGACAACTGAATCTCCTTGTAACAGCAAGGCTCAGAAGTGCCCACACACTCAGCCCTTAACCCCAGTGTGCAGAAAGCGTCAAAATGTGTTTTTCAGCAGAAATAAACATGTTTCTGCAAGTTTGGTCAACCCCATGTAAGTTATGGGGTAGTAACATCACACTTTTCAAAACGTGTTTTTCAGCCCGAAATAAGCGCGTTTTTTCAGACAACTGAATCTCCTTGTAACAGCAAGGCTCAGAAGAGCCCACACACTCAGCCCTTAACCCCAGTGTACAGAAAGTGTCAAAACGTGTTTTTCAGCAGAAATAAACATGTTTCTGCAAGTTTGGTCAACCCCATGTAAGTTATGGGGCAGTAACATCACACTTTTCAAAACGTGTTTTTCAGCCCGAAATAAGCGCGTTTTTTCAGACAACTGAATCTCCTTGTAACAGCAAGGCTCAGAAGAGCCCACACACTCAGCCCTTAACCCCAGTGTACAGAAAGTGTCAAAACGTGTTTTTCAGCAGAAATAAACATGTTTCTGCAAGTTTGGTCAACCCCATGTAAGTTATGGGGCAGTAACATCACACTTTTCAAAACGTGTTTTTCAGCCCGAAATAAACGCGTTTTTTCAGACAACTGAATCTCCTTGTAACAGCAAGGCTCAGAAGTGCCCACAAACTCAGCCCTTAACCCCAGTGTGCAGAAAGGGTCAAAATGTGTTTTTCAGCAGAAATAAACATGTTTCTGCAAGTTTGGTCAACCCCATGTAAGTTATGGGGCAGTAACATTACAATTTTCAAAACGTGTTTTTCAGCCCGAAATAAACGCGTTTTTTCAGACAACTGAATCTCCTTGTAACAGCAAGGCTCAGAAGAGCCCACACACTCAGTCCTTAACCCCAGTGTACAGAAAGTGCCAAAACGTGTTTTTCAGCAGAAATAAACATGTTTCTGCAAGTTTGGTCAACCCCATGTAAGTTATGGGGCAGTAACATCACATTTTCAAAACGTGTTTTTCAGCCCGAAATAAACGCGTTTTTTCAGACAACTGAATCTCCTTGTAACAGCAAGGCTCAGAAGTGCCCACACACTCAGCCCTTAACCCCAGTGTGCAGAAAGGGTCAAAATGTGTTTTTCAGCAGAAATAAACATGTTTCTGCAAGTTTGGTCAACCCCATGTAAGTTATGGGGCATTAACATCACACTTTTCAAAACGTGTTTTTCAGCCCGAAATAAGCGCGTTTTTTCAGACACCTGAATCTCCTTGTAACAGCAAGGCTCAGAAGAGCCCACACACTCAGCCCTTAACCCCAGTGTGCAGAAAGGGTCAAAATGTGTTTTTCAGCAGAAATAAACATGTTTCTGCAAGTTTGGTCAACCCCATGTAAGTTATGGGGCATTAACATCACACTTTTCAAAACGTGTTTTTCAGCCCGAAATAAGCGCGTTTTTTCAGACAACTGAATCTCCTTGTAACAGCAAGGCTCAGAAGAGCCCACACACTCAGCCCTTAACCCCAGTGTACAGAAAGTGTCAAAACGTGTTTTTCAGCAGAAATAAACATGTTTCTGCAAGTTTGGTCAACCCCATGTAAGTTATGGGGCAGTAACATCACACTTTTCAAAACGTGTTTTTCAGCCCGAAATAAACGCGTTTTTTCAGACAACTGAATCTCCTTGTAACAGCAAGGCTCAGAAGTGCCCACACACTCAGCCCTTAACCCCAGTGTGCAGAAAGTGTCAAAACGTGTTTTTCAGCAGAAATAAACATGTTTCTGCAAGTTTGGTCAACCCCATGTTAGTTATGGGGCAGTAACATCACACTTTTCAAAACGTGTTTTTCAGCCCGAAATAAACGCGTTTTTTCAGACAACTGAATCTCCTTGTAACAGCAAGGCTCAGAAGAGCCCACACACTCAGCCCTTAACCCCAGTGTACAGAAAGTGTCAAAACGTGTTTTTCAGCAGAAATAAACATGTTTCTGCAAGTTTGGTCAACCCCATGTAAGTTATGGGGCAGTAACATCACACTTTTCAAAACGTGTTTTTCAGCCCGAAATAAACGCGTTTTTTCAGACAACTGAATCTCCTTGTAACAGCAAGGCTCAGAAGTGCCCACACACTCAGCCCTTAACCCCAGTGTGCAGAAAGTGTCAAAACGTGTTTTTCAGCAGAAATAAACATGTTTCTGCAAGTTTGGTCAACCCCATGTTAGTTATGGGGCAGTAACATCACTCTTTTCAAAACGTGTTTTTCAGCCCGAAATAAGCGCGTTTTTTCAGACAACTGAATCTCCTTGTAACAGCAAGGCTCAGAAGAGCCCACACACTCAGCCCTTAACCCCAGTGTACAGAAAGTGTCAAAACGTGTTTTTCAGCAGAAATAAACATGTTTCTGCAAGTTTGGTCAACCCCATGTAAGTTATGGGGCAGTAACATCACACTTTTCAAAACGTGTTTTTCAGCCCGAAATAAACGCGTTTTTTCAGACAACTGAATCTCCTTGTAACAGCAAGGCTCAGAAGTGCCCACACACTCAGCCCTTAACCCCAGTGTGCAGAAAGTGTCAAAACGTGTTTTTCAGCAGAAATAAACATGTTTCTGCAAGTTTGGTCAACCCATGTTAGTTATGGGGCAGTAACATCACTCTTTTCAAAACGTGTTTTTCAGCCCGAAATAAGCGCGTTTTTTTCAGACAACTGAATCTCCTTGTAACAGCAAGGCTCAGAAGAGCCCACACACTCAGCCCTTAACCCCAGTGTACAGAAAGTGTCAAAACGTGTTTTTCAGCAGAAATAAACATGTTTCTGCAAGTTTGGTCAACCCCATGTAAGTTATGGGGCAGTAACATCACACTTTTCAAAACGTGTTTTTCAGCCCGAAATAAGCGCGTTTTTTCAGACAACTGAATCTCCTTGTAACAGCAAGGCTCAGAAGAGCCCACACACTCAGCCCTTAACCCCAGTGTACAGAAAGTGTCAAAACGTGTTTTTCAGCAGAAATAAACATGTTTCTGCAAGTTTGGTCAACCCCATGTAAGTTATGGGGCAGTAACATCACACTTTTCAAAACGTGTTTTTCAGCCCGAAATAAACGCGTTTTTTCAGACAACTGAATCTCCTTGTAACAGCAAGGCTCAGAAGTGCCCACAAACTCAGCCCTTAACCCCAGTGTGCAGAAAGGGTCAAAATGTGTTTTTCAGCAGAAATAAACATGTTTCTGCAAGTTTGGTCAACCCCATGTAAGTTATGGGGCAGTAACATTACAATTTTCAAAACGTGTTTTTCAGCCCGAAATAAACGCGTTTTTTCAGACAACTGAATCTCCTTGTAACAGCAAGGCTCAGAAGAGCCCACACACTCAGTCCTTAACCCCAGTGTACAGAAAGTGCCAAAACGTGTTTTTCAGCAGAAATAAACATGTTTCTGCAAGTTTGGTCAACCCCATGTAAGTTATGGGGCAGTAACATCACATTTTCAAAACGTGTTTTTCAGCCCGAAATAAACGCGTTTTTTCAGACAACTGAATCTCCTTGTAACAGCAAGGCTCAGAAGTGCCCACACACTCAGCCCTTAACCCCAGTGTGCAGAAAGGGTCAAAATGTGTTTTTCAGCAGAAATAAACATGTTTCTGCAAGTTTGGTCAACCCCATGTAAGTTATGGGGCATTAACATCACACTTTTCAAAACGTGTTTTTCAGCCCGAAATAAGCGCGTTTTTTCAGACAACTGAATCTCCTTGTAACAGCAAGGCTCAGAAGAGCCCACACACTCAGCCCTTAACCCCAGTGTGCAGAAAGGGTCAAAATGTGTTTTTCAGCAGAAATAAACATGTTTCTGCAAGTTTGGTCAACCCCATGTAAGTTATGGGGCATTAACATCACACTTTTCAAAACGTGTTTTTCAGCCCGAAATAAGCGCGTTTTTTCAGACAACTGAATCTCCTTGTAACAGCAAGGCTCAGAAGAGCCCA